>NW_024066248.1:0-305090 GCF_014898535.1 Botrytis deweyae
AAAGTAAATATAAATAATAACTTTTTCAATTTTTCTTTTATCCATTACTATACCTTTTCAATTAGATTAAGATCTGAAAAGGAAAATAACCAATCAAAACCTTATACATTATACTCTAATTGAACTCTACAAACATATCCCGAATACACCTTAGAATTATTTTTTATAAATATATATTTAAATCCTAACTCATCAAATAATAAAAATACAACAAACTCAAGAATTTATTATATATACACTTTAAAGATAATACTTTTATTACCCTCAAGTTTCTTCAAAAAGATTAATAAAAATTTATAATTCTAACCAATTACCCCTCATATTATCATCAATACTCTTCCTAATCAATATACTAATTTAATATAATCAATATACCTCTTTTCATCAATTTGTTTAATAATTTATATTCTACCTATCTTTTTTAGTTTAAAAAAGCTTTCATCCAATTATATAACTAGCCTCTAATCCCCCCTTTTTAGTCTAACAATAATAATATCATTAATTCCCTATTATCAATATCTATATATAAAATCTAATCTCTTTTTTGCTTGCATTCTTGAGATAAAAAATCTAGGATATACTATACACCTTTTATATTTATATCAGTATAATTCTTTTTGAATTGTATATATCAAGACAATAATATTAAGTACATTTTTCATTTATATAAAGATTATCCTCTTTCCATTTTAATTTTTTATAATTATTCTTATAATTCAATAAATCTCTTTAATAATTATTTTAGACTTTTAATAAAACTTTTTTTTTCGAGTTTTCTAAATCGAATTAGATTTAAATATATTTTTTATAATAAATTATAATATACCCAAATTTAAAATAATCCAATCCCAGAATTTTTTATTAATTTAAATTTGAATAACTCTAAAGTATCAGGGAATATATCAATTTTAATAAAATTTATAATTATTATTTTTATAATTATATTCAATATTTATTTTGAATTTGAATAAAAAATAATGAAAATTAGAATAATAATTGAATTTTTAATATAAGATATAAAAAATTAAATAACTAGATTAATCTTACTAAAGTGTACGATAAGCCGGGGCCTCAACTCTTACAATATAAGGGATTTTATTACAATCAATCTGTATAAAGATTAGCAAGGGTATATGAGTAATTCTTACGGAGCTACTTCGAGCTGATATTAATCTATATATAATTATAAATTATAGAATTTTGATAATTTAAAAGAATTAATGAAAAGTCTTTATACTACATTACACCTAGTTGATTTATTACTATTATCTACTCTAATAATTAATACTCGATAAATCAATTTATATATAATTATTCTATCTTTATAGATAACATTAAATTTCTTAAAAATGAATTCGATATATTAATTATATTTATATTAAAAAATCAGAATAATTGATAGAACTTGTAAAGAAAGATCTATAATAATTCTCATAATGATTTATATGATAGGAATTATCAATATAATTATTAAATGATTCCTTATACTAGTTTGATTAGATATTATAGTATTTATATTATGGATATCTAATATATTATAATAGGTCATAAAAGTTTTAATAATTTTAATCTTGTTTCTATTATCAAGAGATTAAAAGAATTTAATGAATTAAAAAAAGATAATTTATATAAACTCATTAATTTTTATATTAATTCTATATTTAAAAAGCTCATAATTAATCAATTCAATCTTGATTTGCATTTTGATTCTCTATTAGATTAAAGCTAATTAATTAATGTGTATTTATTATTAAAAGTTGAATAATTCATTAATATATTAACAATCATTTAATTATATCAAATTACAAATAATCTAAGAAGATAGATTTTGAGGATTTGTTTTAATTTATTTATATTTTTTCTTGAGAAAATGGAAGATTACAAATAATAATATCAATAGACAAAATTATTTGATCAATAAAAATAAAACTAATGTTATCAATATTATTTATTATTAAAAAAATTGAACAATTAAAAGAATCCAAGAATTAAATTCAATTAATGTTTTACAATCAAATATATTTTTATAATAATCGAATAAATTGTTATTAATTATAAAACCTTGAAACAAAACTTTATTTAATATTTAACTATTTGATTTCTATAATTTTAATAATCCTATTAATTGTGAATAAATTATATTACAAAATCTGGTTAGTTCAAATTTTTTTATAAAGAATATTATTTTATTAATTTTTAATACAATTATTGAAATAAAATTTTAAAGTTTAATTAATATAAATATAATGCCTTTGATTTTAATATAAAATCATACATAATTCATTTTAAAACTAAAACAATTTAAATTATCAATAATTTATTTCAATACTAATATTACATAATATTTTTTCTTAACTTTATTTTTATTATTATTTAATAATAGCTTAAGATAATTAGTAATAAAAGGATTTCTATCAAATGTACTTCCAATGATCAAATTGTATTAAAAAATAAGACTATTTAATTTATCCACTTTTTGTTCTTGAAATTATGTAAATTATTTGACAATCAAGATTCTTAAAAATTTATTAATAGATTTTCAGATTTGAAAAACAATTCAAAGTATGTTTAATATTATTAATCATTATTATCAGAAACACAATAAATATAATATAATACAAAAACACAAAAAGTAATTTACAATTAATATGAAATGGGAAATATAAAGATATTGTTAATAATTAATCTTAACATCAAATTCAAATTATATCAAAATAAAAGATCAAATGATTTTTTATTTCTCAAAATAAAATACAAGATAATCGATAACAAAGAATCCTTGTTTTATTTTCTTTTATTATTAATACAGATATTCTAAAATATTTCATGTATTTTTTTTGGATGTGTAAGAAACAAGTTAGATTATATATCTTTTAAAATGTAGAATATTAGTATAATTCATTAAATGATATCAAAAATGAAATTTAAATCGACAAACTTTAAATAGAATTCTAGATTTAAAATATATTACAAAATATAATACAAAGTTTAATATTTATAGTATTCGAAATTTTATAAATAAGAAACGTTTTTCTGTACAAATAAATAGATTCAATTTTAATTTGAAAATAGATCTTTATTAAGTTTGTTAGATCTATTGGATTTATTAAATTTGCTAGATTTATTAGATTTATTAGATTTATTAGATTTATTAGATTTGTTAGATTTGTTAGATTTGTTAGATTTGTTAGATTTGTTAGATTTGTTAGATTTGTTAGATTTGTTAGATTTGTTAGATTTATTGGATTTGTTAAAATATATAATATATAACACTATATGTTCGTTTCATTCAAAATCTTTTTTCAAATATCATATTATTCTCATTACATTCGAAATCATATATAATTATCTTTAATTTATTCAAATCCTTTTAAAAGAAATTGAGCTATTAGATATCAACAAAAGTATATCTTTGTAGACTCAATGCCTTCAATAGCATATAATATAAATATCAATTATTATAAATATTTTGAATCTCTATAGAAATTATTAGAAGCTATTACTTTTCCCTTTCAGCAATCAAGAAAATGCTAATAAAATACTTATCAACTATATGTAGAGTATAATCAATTTTATCAATCTATATACACAATTGATTATTCTATCAAAATATCGTTTAATTCAACTTTTTGTAATAAATTAATTGATATCGATATCTCGAATTTTCTCATTAATGTTCAAATTAAACTCGACTTCATCTCTAAACATTCTATCAACTTATCGCTATTGATAATATTCAGAAGTATAGATCTTTAATCTGCAATATTGTAAGGGAAAGGTCTTTTTTATAATCATGATCTCTAATATTAATATTCTTTATCTCAATATCTCAATAGTTTCTCAAAATCTCAATAGTTTCTCAAAATATCTATTTTAATTAAGAGTAATTACTTTTATATTTCAATCTTCATTTCAATGTTACTATTATAGTTTTAGCATTAAGATATTCTTAAAATTTAATAACATCTACAATGTTCTATTTCCTTTCGAAAAATAAAGTATATAAAAATAATTATTAAATGAAGACGTTTCTAGAATTTTGATATTATTTTAAGTACTCTAATTTTAGAAAATATAAAGATATCTATCAAATTTAAGATTCGAATTTTATTCATCCTTAAGTATTATTACAAGGAGAATTATAGATGTTAAAGAATTTCTAAAAAATCGAAAAAGCTCAACTTCCTATATATATATACTTTAACCCAAAATATAAATATTTTATATCTGAGCTGGAACAATATAATAATATGTATAAAAACAAGCTAATGCGAATGAACATTTACTAGATAATAAGAATATTAGATTTTAAAGCTAATATAGATATAGATAAATTCGAATAAGAAATATATTTAAAGTAATATTGAAATAATATTAGACTATATCGAATTAGATCAAAATAAATAAGATGTTAATTATTTTAGTTAATAGTATTCAAACTTTACTATTAGTTATTAAAGAAATTGAAATGTTTAGACATTTACTAATTTCATATATTAGATTCAATATTTTATCTAATATTATATTCTGTTTAGAAATTTAGAAGATTTCAGCTATATATCAGATCTAACTTATATTGACTTTAATATAGTATTTATAAAAAACGGTATTAGATTCAGTATTTTCAATATAGTGAGTCTATCTAGTTAAAAAATCCATTCGAGCGTACTCTTAATATTTATAATATTAATATTTATAGTAGCTATTATTACATATTATATTACGTATTTGTTTATTATAATATAGTTTTCAGTAATATGATATTGAAACCTTTATAGAGTCTACAAAACTATTGCTTCGGCAACTAAAAATCAATTTCGTCAATTTAAGATAGATACTCGAGGTGTAAAATAGTCAAATGTTGTTGATGAAACTTGAATTTTAGTAGTCCGAGCCTTGTAATGAGATGGCTCACTCTTATTTATTATCTTCAATTTAACATGGGGTGTAGAGAATATACTTCGCTTTGCTATTAACACATAACGAGGGTTTGAATTATTCAATCAAGATAAAGGAAAGTAAATCAAACTCCTCTTTTCCTGGGGTCCAGGAGTAACTCCCGAATCCTGTCGATTTCGAAAAGATTGAATCCTAGCCTAGCTCTCAAAGCAACCACAAGAACACGTAGGTTCTACTCCTCGTTGGAGTATATATAACATATAGCACATATCATATCATACTATGACTGTTAGCCTTTCAAGTTCCACTCGTCACATCAAGTAACATATCAGACGACATCCTATTATCCTTTTCTTTCGACTCTGTATTCAGCGAACCTCTTGTTTGGTATATCCCCAATGACAAGTTAAAATATTCAACCTTAGTAGCCTTTTCATTACTTCAATCCTGCCTATTCATTTGTAAAGATGGAACGAGTTCGAGGGGAGAATATTCAGAGCGCGGAACAAAGACTTCATAATCGGTTAAATGTAGACCTGGTGTTTGGAACACTTAGTTGGAGTTATGCCGGTAGGCCCCAGATATAAAAACAAATGACGACATTAGAGGCTACAGTGTCCTGTGTGAAGATAAATCCACAAGTCAAGTTTGTCCAGTGTAGAACAGAGTATGAAGGTGCTAATCGCCCAACCCAAACAAAGTGCCTCCGTCACAAGCTAAATTCAAGTTCTCTCCACGTGCATGTCGGAAAACAGAGCGGCTCAAGGGCAAACAAACAGAGATGAACCAGGCATGAGAAGGCCATCCGCTGCTACGAAGCAGACATATATATTGTTTCAACGAGGAATCAGAGTCACCGATGAAGTTTATATCTATTGTCAGAGATGTTAAAGCGGGTGTATTGCAAATTTCAACGAGAAACTGTAGATCAGATAACACACATGTAAAGACCGTTTCAAATTGAAACAGCATCACTGTACGGTATGGGAGGATTCAGACAGTGTCGGATTCATGGCCAGTAGCACGGTGATCTACATACTATCATCTCAAGAGAACAAATGATTGAAAGCAATTGAGAACAATCAATCTACGTAGTAGCCAGAGGACATGATGAAGCTGACCTCATACTATTGAAGAACTCAGATGAACGTACTGGATACCATCATATTATTCGAGAACACCAGTTGTCATAAAGGCAAATAAGCATGATGAAAATAAAATAGCAAAGGTGAGTTATATGGAGGACATAAAATGCAGAAAGGCGGTGACACGAGGGACGTCGTAGAGGAAGAAAAGTGGTACCACCCAAGGATGGCGCGTCATTCACACTTAATGCCAAGAAACAACAATAACACCGAAAGACGCGTACAGAAACACAATCACGAGTTGGAACAGATAAATGAAGATCAAGAATTGTGTGTTGATGGTTTTGATTATCTCATGGACCAACCATGCCGGAATACCCCAATATCCTTATGATACAATAAACACCTGAAAGCAAAGACCCATTTCCGTAACACACCCATCTTCCGACACAACAAGTCGAGGAAGAAAATTCATAATAGACGTAGAAAAGAACCGTAAATATGCAACCGTTTAACCACCGAAACCGTAGAGAGTACGTCCTTGGCGCTTGAGTGCGTAGACAACGTCGAGGGATGTGACAGTCTTTCTCTTGGCGTGCTCAGTGTATGTGACAGCGTCGCGGATAACACCCTCCAAGAAGCTCTTCAGAACACCACGGGTCTCTTCGTAGATCACTAAGTGAGAATGTTAGATGTATATTCGTGTGACGAGATGTGCGAAGTGGTAACTTACTGGCTGAGATACGCTTGACACCACCACGACGTGCGAGACGTCTAATAGCTGGCTTGGTTATGCCTTGGATGTTGTCTCTCAAAATCTTGCGATGACGCTTAGCACCACCCTTTCCGAGACCCTTGCCACCCTTTCCGCCTGTGAAGAAGACGCGTTAGTAAATTGAACGCGACGAGAGGAAGGAATGAATCCAATTGAATGGAGGTGAGGTAAGGCAAGGACAGGGAAGATACTTACGTCCAGTCATGATGAATGTGGGTTATTAAAAGGAGATTGTGTTTGGGGTATTGGTATTTTGTTGTTTGGAAATTTGGAAGGGCGTTGTGGAATAGAATATGGAGATATTAAGAGTTGGTATTTGGGAAGAAGTTCTGTAGTTCTTATGAAAAGATGCACTAAGGCCCCTTCCGCATCACCACGCTAAATTAAAAACGCGCTAACACCAATCGGTTCAACATCAACAACAGGCCAGAGCAAGCTTGGTAAGCACGGATTGAAATTATGATTGGTTGGATTGAGAACGTCAGAATGCCGGATTAATTGATCAATGCAATAAGGCTGTGAAATTAGGTGGAAGTTAGAACTTTTAATGGGCAGGTGCTTGATTACGGATGAGGAAAGGGTTTTATGCTTCATGGGGTCCGGTAGGTACAGCAGTCACATGTATGTATGTATTGATAGCAACCACTAAGAGAGGTAGGTAGGCAGAGAAGAGGAGTACCGGATTATCTTCACCAAGCATTCACAGGTGGACGAGGAAATACAATTCAGTTCCATCCAGAATGGCTTTCACCCACTCGTTATCGACGTTGAGTCACTGCTGAGATCGTCACATTAGGTTGAAACTCGGAGGTGTAACACAAAGTCTTGCAAGCACGGTAGAGTGTCCATTCACCAATATGTTATAGCATCGTTGTTCTTTTCTTGAAAGATGATGAATGGTAAGCATTTACCAGCAGGATGAAACCAGTAGTATCTAGTAGTCGTAAGTTACTGCCTTTTATTGTATAGTACAGTATGTACAGCACTCCCAAATCCATATCCAAATTCAAATCCAAATGCCATGCCTTAGGTTTACCTGTTCCTCTTCCATTCCTCCATCCTTCTTTCGGATCTTTCCCCAGTATATTCACCATCCGCTTGCACTTGACTGGGTAGTTGCATAATGAGATCCTTGTTTTCAAAATCAATCCACTTTGTACCGCTTTAAAAAATGCAAGTTGAATTCTCATTGGTCGGTTTACTTTAAAAAACAAAAGTTCTTTTTTCAAGCGATTTGAACAACTCAAAGCTCCTTTCCCACAGATTACACTAGCGTGTTTTTTTCCACAAAAGCACAGCCAAATCAATCACTCACTAGCGTACTTTCGGATACAAATAATCGCCATCGCCCATTTCTATCTCTCTTCTTCTACATCATACAACCACCACTTCAATATCCACTTCATCCATTTCATCAACCCACAACAACCATAAAAGATCTCCATCAAATTATCCATTAGAAGTATCAACAATGGCTCGTACCAAGCAAACTGCCCGTAAGTTATTATCCCCATCCTCTCCATTACCCTTCAATCATTACCTCTTTGTCGCGTCGGTCGCAATATTTTACGTTTGCGACCGATCGCCATTTGCAACAACGCGACTCCTCCACTTCGCCACAACAACATCACCACTTGAGCATCGTTGCTAATACTTTACAGGTAAATCCACTGGTGGTAAGGCACCAAGAAAGCAACTTGCTTCCAAGGCTGCCCGTAAGAGCGCCCCTTCTACCGGAGGTGTCAAGAAGCCCCACAGGTAATTACTCACTTGCAGTCTATTGCTCCAACAATCACTAATTTCTTTCAGATATAAGCCAGGAACTGTCGCTCTCCGTGAGATCCGTCGTTACCAAAAGTCGACTGAGCTCTTGATCCGAAAGCTCCCTTTCCAACGTCTCGTTCGTGAAATCGCTCAAGATTTCAAGTCCGACCTCCGTTTCCAATCTTCCGCCATCGGTGCTCTCCAAGAGTCCGTTGAGGCTTATCTCGTCTCCCTCTTCGAAGACACCAACTTGTGTGCCATCCACGCCAAGCGTGTCACCATCCAATCTAAGGATATCCAACTCGCCCGTCGTCTCCGTGGTGAGCGTGGTTAAATTTGGTTTCTTTTTTGACTTCTCGATGTCTTCAGCTTGAAAGCGCTTCGGCTTTAGGTCGATTGACACTGGCGATGGATCGGGGTGGATGATAATGCTTTGGGGGTATCTTACAAGGGTTTTACGGCATGGAGTTCATTTTCATTTTATGGGGGACCTGCGTTCTTACAGGCTGTACATTATTCAGCCAGCGACGGTGCGCTGAGCTAATGACAACAGATAACAATCACGATTAGTTATCAATCTTTTAAACAAACATTCTCTTATCTATCATTGTGAATATCGTGATTTGTTCTATTGTTTGAAGCAACACCCACCTAATCCAGACACAGCTGCAATTGTGACCAAAGTGACACCGCTCTACAATAGATTGCGCGTATCCGGACCAAACTAGTGGCTCGTCTTTAAGCCCTCAAATATGTTCTTTCCCTTTTGTTGTGCATGTCCCTTCTTGCATGTACGCTACTTAACTACTAGGTATATGGTCGACGATCATCCATCTGTGGATGTATGCCCTTGGAACTTACCCCTCGAATATCGTAGACTACATAGTATTTATTATTTACCCCCCTTCTACTAGTAACTCTTACTTCCTCCACATCCGCAATTCCGTCTGCTGGTAGAATATACCCATCACAAACCACACATGCTCCAATTGTTACATATAGCTACATAGCAGCACCTTTCCCTCATGCAATGTCAATACAATGGCCTCACCGCCAATACCCACTCAGGATTTTCTTTCGCCCTCTTCTTCCTCACTACTCCCCACATGACTTATATGCCTTTTCACCTCTACTGTTAAAGCTACTATGAACTGTTCACCAAATCGTCATGAAGATTTCTGAAAGCTTGAAGCTATCTTTTATCCCCTGGTTCATCACCATTGATGCAATTTTTATTGTCTTAGATTAGCAGCGTCAAGGAATCTTATCCCTTTGTGACTGTCTAAAGCGCAATTATTTTACTGTGAAATGTCCAGCTGTATCCTTTCTCTTTGAATTGTAAGAGTTGAGGCCCCGGCTTATCGCACACTGCCCATTTTTCAATCATATTTTTTAAAATTTAATAATAAATCAATTACACAATATAATTATATAAAAATTGAATATAATATTAATAAATAATAGCTAATTTTTGTATTTTAATTGTATTTTCAAGCTTACAGGTCAATCTTTTAGTATATAGTCTGAAATCTAAGGGATTTACCCTCTCCCAAAAAGCTTACAATTTATATTTCAATTTTTTTATAAAAATAAACACAAATAATAGCTTTTTTAGTTTTTTTTTTATCCACCGCTATACCTTTTTAATTAAATTAAGATTCAAAGAAAAGGATAACCAATCAAAACCTTATATATCATACTCTAATCAAGTTTTATGAGTATACTTCAAATACACCTTAAAATCATCTTTTATGAATGTATATTTAGATTCTAGTTTATCAAATAATGGGAATATAATAGATTTAAGGATTTATTGTATATATATTTTAAAGATAATATCTTTATTATTCTCAAACCTTTTTAGAAAGATTAATAGAGATTTATAGTTTCAATCGATCACTTTTCATATTATTACTAATATTCTTTCTAATTAATATACTAATTTAATATAATTAATATATCTCTTTTCATTAACCCATCTAATAACTCATATTCTATTTATCTTTTTCAATTTGAAAATACTTTTATTTAATTATATAATTAACCTCTAATCCCCCCTTTTTAATCTAATAGTAGTAATATTATTAATCCCTTATCATCAATATTTATATACAAAATCTAATCTCTTTTTTACTTATATCCTTGAGATAAAGAGTTTAAGATATACTATATACTTTTTATACCTATATCAATACAATTCCTTTCGAATTATATATACTGAAACAGCAATACTAAGTACATTTTTCATTTATATAAAAATCATCCTTCTTCCACTCCAATTTCTTATAATTATTTTTATAATTCAATAAATCTTTTTAATAATCATTTTAGGCTTTTAATAAAATTTTCTTTTTCGAATTTTCCAAATCAAATTAGATTTAAATATACTTTTTATAATAAATTATAATATACCCAAATTTGAAATAATCCAATTCCAGGATTTTTTATTAATCCAAACTTAAATAACTTTAGAGTATCAAAAAATATATTAATTTTAATGAAATTTATAATTATTATCTTTATAATTATACTTAATATCCATTTTGAATTTGAATAAAAAATAATAAAGATTGAAATAATAATCGAATTTTTAATATAAAATATAAAAAATTAAATGACTAGGTTAATCTCATTAAAGTATATAATAAGCCGAAGCCTTAACTCTTACCTATTTATTTCACAACTGGTTTCCAAACCATTTGGAAAGCAAAGGACCTATAGCTTGCTTCAGATACTGTGTTAAATATTTTTCTTGAAGACTTGGGAGCCTGTAGTGTATCTGTTGTTCCTCCCTCATTCTCCCTCGTCCCACTACCAAGCAGCTCGTATTCGATCAGTTCTGTAAAGGGATCTCTTCAGATTTCTACACCAAAACCTCCATGATATCCGTACCACTAATGTGCATAAAACAACTTTGTGATTTATCTCTATCTTCTGGAACTTCGAAAGAAATGAATTTGATAGAAATCAATGAATTGAGATAAAGAATGCATTTAGCCATAACTATGCCACCATTTAATTGACATTTTGAACAGACCAAGCGTACCTAATCTACACACCTTCAATGCTCCTCGAGGACACCAATCGCAGGTTACTGTTCTCCTCCTCCATTAGAGGGTAGCAGTGAAAAGCACAATCTCAGGAATAACATTTGCAGAGCCTGCAGGTGCTCCTCCAAACATACGCCACATATTTACAATCTCCCAAAAATATCACTTCACCCTTGCGTTTGGACCTCACAAGCAAAGCAAGCTTTGAGGTAATCTTTACATTTATGAGGATTTAGGTATCTGAAGCTGGGAGAAGTGTGCTTTGAACAGTGAGTGAGCATGAGAAGAGGCTTCGAATTGTGAGTCATCGAGAATTGAAAGATCATACCGTTTAAAGTATGGAGCAGTCAAATGATAAACGTGAATATATGTTCCGTTCCTAGAGATTGAAGCAGTGGAGGCAAGGGAATGTTCATGAATATTTCACCAAGACGCGTCAAAGAGTCTACATTGAAGGTTCGGTTCGTTGGTGTCCCATGTAGGCAGGTACGGTCATTGTTCAAGAAGAAAGAAAGAATTTTGGTGAATCTTTCTTTTCCACAAAGTAAAAGTAAATACGCAATTTATAAAAACCAAAGCATGCCCCAGAAAGTTCAGATAGTAAAATACGCGTTGAGTTGGTATGAAATGCTGCTTCTCCAACTGACCTGAAGTAACAGCACGGATGCGGTGCCGCTTTTGAGCCAGCCCTACGCCTTACAAGAAGGCTATTTTACTTCAACCTCAAATACAGCCATTTTTAATCAGCAACATCAACAGCACCAACAGGGCTGCCTCTTCAAAATGAAGTTCAATATTGAGTATGTGTTTGTTAGACCGATAGGAAAAAGTATCATTTGAACTGATAGATGAACCAGTGATTTGCCGGTGCTCTTTCCATATCCTAGGATATATCCAGGTAGGCATCCAAGATGATCTTGATACTGAGTCCAAATTCTGATGTGTTACACAGAACAATATGCGTATGTCATTCACTTGGCTGTAGTTTACATCAGAAAGAACGTTCGATGCTAATGTATGATGTTAAATCAGCTATATGTGCGATCTGAAAAGTATTTTGCCCCTTACCTACTCACCGTAAGATCATCCGTTGCTGATACGTTTGACAGGAACGCTTGATGCCGGCGGCCATTGCGTTTTGGAGATGCCTTCGGGTACTGGAAAGACTATCTCACTGCTGTCTTTGATCGTTGCGTATCAACAATACTACCCAGAGCATCGGAAACTCATTTACTGCTCACGTGATACAACCCAATCCTGAAGATGAAGGAGACATGCTAATGAGTGCTTAGGTACTATGTCCGAAATTGAAAAAGCGTTGGCAGAATTGAAAGCTCTTATGAAATATAGGGCGGAACAACTCGGACACCAGGAAGATTTCCGTGGATTGGGATTGACTAGTCGTAAAAATTTATGTCTTCATCCTTCTGTGAAGCGAGAGAAGAGTGGTGCTGTTGTGGATGCTCGCTGTCGAAGTTTGACGGCTGGATTTGTGAAAGAGAAGAAGGAGAGGGGTGAAGATGTACCGGTGTGCATTTATCATGATGTAGGTTTTCGTTGCCATGTTGATCAGCATCGTATTGACGCGTCTATAATAGAACCTGGACCTCCTCGAACCACATAATCTTATACCAAATGGAGTATGGACGTTAGATGGGATAATGAGATATGGCGAGGAACACAAACAATGCCCATACTTTACCTCCAGGCGAATGGTGAGTGGTAATGTCTTTGCAGCTTCAGTAACTAATGGAACTAGATGTCCTTCTGCAACGTGATCATTTACTCGTACCATTACTTACTCGACCCCAAAATTGCCGAGAGAGTTTCTAAAGAGCTTTCAAAGGATTGCATAGTCGTATTTGACGAAGCACACAATATTGATAACGTGTGCATCGAATCCTTAAGTACTGATATCACGGATGACTCGCTTCGAAGGGCCACTCGTGGAGCAATGAATCTCGAAAGCAGGATTTCAGACTTAAGGGATAGCGATTCAGAAAAACTCAAGGATGAATACGCCAAGTTGGTCGAGGGGCTACGCGGTGCTGACGAAGCTCGAGCAGAAGATGCCTTCATGTCAAATCCTGGTTCGTTTGTATTCTATCTCACACCAAAAATGCGTGGTCACTCACATCTTTCTAGCTTTACCAGATGATCTCCTCAAGGAAGCCGTCCCAGGAAATATTCGGAGAGCTGAGCATTTTGTCGTTTTTCTGAAACGCTTTATCGAATACCTCAAGGTAAGTAAAGCAAGCTATAGCCACATCGAAAAGCTAGCGGCTAATCTCAAGAAGACACGAATGAAAGTCCGGCAGGTTATTTCGGAGACACCGGCATCTTTCTTAGCTCATCTAAAAGAGTACACATATATCGAGAAGAAGCCGCTTAGATTTTGCGCAGAACGTCTAACATCTCTTGTGCGGACTTTGGAACTTACTAACATTGAGGACTATCAGCCACTTCAGGAAGTTGCAACTTTTGCCACCCTCGTAGCGACATATGAAAAGGGATTTCTTCTTATACTTGAGCCTTATGAGTCTGATACCGCCGAAGTTCCTAATCCTGTTCTTCACTTCACCTGTCTTGATGCCGCGATAGCAATCAAGCCCGTCTTTGAGCGTTTCAGCTCCGTAATTATTACGTCAGGTACTATTTCTCCACTCGAAATGTATCCTAAAATGCTCAATTTTGAGTGCGTTGTTCAGGAGTCTTACCCCATGACTCTCGCTCGACGCTCTTTTTTGCCTATGATTGTCACAAGAGGATCTGACCAGGTTGCGATTTCTTCGGGATTCCAAGTTCGAAATGAGCCTGCTGTTGTCCGTAATTACGGCAATTTACTAACAGAGATGTCTAAGCTCACTCCGGATGGCATGGTCGTTTTCTTCCCATCCTACTTATACATGGAGTCGATTATTAGTATGTGGCAAGGAATGGGCATCTTGGATGAGGTTTGGAAATACAAGCTCATTCTCGTGGAAACTCCTGATGCACAAGAAACATCTCTAGCACTAGAGACCTATCGCACGGCGTGCTGTAACGGACGAGGAGCTATCCTTCTTTGTGTCGCTCGTGGAAAAGTCAGTGAGGGCATCGACTTCGACCACCAATACGGACGCACTGTGCTATGTATTGGAGTACCATTCCAGTATACCGAATCTCGAATCTTGAAAGCGCGATTAGAGTTCCTCCGTGAAACATACCGGATCAGAGAGAATGACTTCCTATCCTTCGATGCCATGAGACATGCAGCCCAATGTTTGGGACGTGTACTTAGAGGGAAAGATGATTACGGAATCATGGTGTTGGCCGATCGTCGATTCTTGAAGAAACGAACTCAATTGCCAAAATGGATCAACCAGGCGATTCTCGATAGTGAAGTCAATCTGAGTACGGATATGGCGGTAGGAAGTGCGAAGAAATTTTTACGGAATATGGCACAGCCATTCAAGGCCAAGGATCAGGAGGGAATCAGCACGTGGAGCTTGCAGGATCTGGAGAAATTCAAGGAGAAGCAGTATGAAGAGACGCTTCAAGCATTGAGAGGTGGTGGAAAGGGCGACCCAATGGATGGCATCAAGAATGGCAACGAGCAAACAGTTAAAGAAGATGAGTATGGCATGGATGATGATGAAATGGAGGCGTCGTTGATGCAGTTAGATGCGTAGGTAAACTTTGATGGACAGTTATCTATTGACGACAGGAAAGAATATGCATCACAATTGTACGATATCAATGGCAGCTTTGTGGCCTAAGAAAGGAAAATAAATTGGTTCATTTGGTATCTAATTCTGGGGTAGGGCTCTAATAATGAAAAGGTATAACTACAGCCATTACTTCTAATTCATGCTCTTCGCCACAGTCCAAAAGCTGTCCATTTTTGACCTTGTCAAGGCATCTCGAGCTGCACTATCTGTCTCGCACACCTTACTTTGCCACTTCCTGAATGCTCTAGACTTCTGCTCTCCTTCCCAGACCAATTGGCAATTGTTCAGCGTCATATCCTTCAACTCTCCTTTCTCATCTTCTGCCTTCAACCAATCTTGCAATGCATCTGCTTTTGTACCCTCCTTGATTCGTGTGGGTGAGTTTTCAGTCCAGTCTATTCGTTGCATCATTAGCTTTTTATATTGCCTGATACTATGCTCGCCACCCTCGACAACTACCAAATTGAATCTTGGATGTAGAATACAGATGCCTGTGAGAGCATGCTGTTCTGCGTTTTTGGCGATTTTGAATCTGTGACTACCATTTGCAAGGCTCCCAATCTTAAATACTAAAGCATGAATGCCCTTTGCGGCATCCTTCTCCTGATTTGCAGCCAGTTTCTCGTGTCTTTGTTCTTTTGTCAACTTTCGATCTTGGTTCGTCTCGACATGTTTCTGGTGTCGATCTGCAATTTCTCGGTTGACACGAGCTTCGACTGCGGTTGGATCCTTGACAGCTTCTTCTCCTAATACACGCATAAGATTTCCCTTCTTGACCTTTGGAGGCGGCGCGGGCTCCAATCCAAGTCTAATCTTTGCTTGCTGTTCCTTCAATTCAGCCATTCGACGCTGTCTCCGTAGTTTGGCTTGTTCTTTCGCGGTCAGGAACATAGGTTTAGGCGCAGGCGCATTCTTTTCCTGTGGCGGTTCAAGTAAAACGGGATGCTGAACATATTCTGTAATAATTGAGTCTGGGGTGCCGATTTTGAGAGTCTTTGGATTCGAAATATCGTCATAATTCTTGCCATCTACCAGGCCTTCATCCCACCATTCGATCTCTGGCGGTGCTTCAACAAGGAATTTCTTCTCGGTATCGATATCCTCGTCAATACCAATCTTTCGCGAAGACTCGGCGATACGCTTTTTCATAGCCTCTAGGGCAGCCTGTCTTCGAAGCGCATTCGCTTGTGCTATATACTTCCCCTTCTGGTTGAAAACTAGTTGTCTCGAGTGTCGATTCTTTGGCGTTGCTGTTTGCCCACCTAGGCTCATATCAAAGTATGGATTGTTGCGAATCTCTTCCGTCGAAGGCCCCGAAATATCGAGTTGTTTCCTAGGCTTCGCCGTCGCCTTTTCTTGTTGAGGGCGAGCATTTCCGATGCTGGTTGCGAACTTGGGCGCAGTTGATTTTGAGGGCTTGTATTGTCCAAGGTCTTGCAGTGCTGGGTGGAGATCGACATTCAAACCTCCTTTCGCAAGCATAGGATGTAAACCGACATTCAACCCACCCTTTGCCTTGCTACCACCGACTGCAGCTGCGACTCTAGCTTTTAGAGATGCGAGCTTCTCGGCAGCAGACTCTGGCTTGCCAACACGGCTGGAGGAATCATGTCGAGGTGCCAAAATTGGAGAGGCTTTCCCTCGATCCATGTTGTCGAAAATATATGTTTGTCAATTGTGTATTAGAAAAGAGATATGTGGCACACATACACCAAGTTGGTGATCCTGAAGTATCGTAATCGTTGAGTGCTCACACGCGAATCATGAGGAAGCTCTGCCTGGCCGTACCAAAAACCTAGAACTTTAACTAACACGTGATCAACAGATGGGGTTATCGTGCTGCCTTATCAGCACCGGGGGCCGGCGAAAAAAAAGTTTCCCCGACGAAAGGAACTTTTTTTTGTATCTACATTGAAGCTTCAACTTGCGAACTCTACGGAATCGCAAATTTCCAATCTAATCCCACAACCTATGGCAGTATTCCTGCTTTAGCGTTAACTGCCAATCACAATGAATATCTCACAGCCAGTTCCGTCAGCCATTGAGAGCGTTGACTTTGCATTTCTTTCCACGGCTGAGATTAAATCTCTCTCTGTAAAGAGGATAGAGAATCCTGTTACTTTTGACAGTCTTCTTCACCCAGTTCCAGGAGGTCTTTACGATCCAGCTTTAGGCGCATGGGGTGACAATAAGTAAGCAATATATCCATCCAATTGCATAGAATACTAACATTAGAAAGCTGCACAACATGTAATCTCAGTTCCTTTTCCTGCCCGGGTCATGCAGGCCATATCGACCTACCTGCACCTGTTTACCACCCAACTTTTATGGACCAAGTTTTGCGACTATTGCGATCAAAATGCAAGTATTGTCATCAGTTTAGAATGTCGCGCAAGGAAGTCAATCGATACGTTTGCAAGTTGCGCCTGATTCAACAGGGTCTGCTGAGCGCCGCCGAGGAGATTGAAAACATCGAAGTTGCTCAGCCAAAGGAAGGAGAAGAGCCTGCTAGTGATTCGGACGACGAGTCTCCTGTCGACAGTGTCATTCGAAGACGACTTGCATTTGTCAAAAAGGAGCTCAAGGCCGCTAAGGCCTCTGGATGGGAATGGAGAAGGGAAAAGCATGAAGGTGTGGCTGAAGCACGCCGAGTTGTAGTTAAGAGCTTTATGAAAGCAATAACTGCAGGAAGGTTATGTGGAAACTGTCAAGGTATATCTCCAACTTACCGCAAGGACCGATATGTAAAGATTTTTGAGAAGTCTTTGAGTGTCAAGGATAAGGCCAAGATGGCTCAAGGCAGCTATCGAGCTGTGAATGCCGTTCAATTGGTTCATGGTGAGAAGAAAGATCGGGATGGCGACGAAGGTATTGCAGATATCGACTTGGAATCCAACGAGGATGAGGATGAAGGCGAAGGCGAGAGCCTTGATGTGGATGGGGATGTAGTCATGGATGGCTCTGCGACTCCAAGCTCTAAACCTCGAGTCGCACCACTACCACAGCGATATGTCGATGCTATGGAAGTGAAAGCATCATTGACATTGCTGTTCGAAAAAGAGCAAGAGATTCTGTCCCTTGTTTACAATTCCCGATCATCCGCCAAGAAGCCATCCGCGGTTAAAGCAGATATGTTCTTTCTACAAACACTTCTCGTCCCTCCAAATAGATACCGCCCCGAAGCGAAGACAGGCGATGGCGAAATTGCCGAAGCACAACAAAATTCACTGTACAAGCAGATCTTGAAGAGTGCTGATACTGTGAACCAAATTTACCTCGATATCCAGAATCCCGATAGGCCGTCGCAAAGCCAAACATTGAGAAAGAGAGATTTCTTTGACCTCCAAGAAGCTTGCTGTTCAATGCAGGACGCTGTCAACTCCTTGATTGACAGAGATCGAAATCCTATCCAAGGTGCAGCTGGAAAGAAGAACGAAGATGGAATCAAGCAAAAATTGGAGAAAAAGGAAGGTCTTTTCAGAAAGAATATGATGGGCAAACGTGTCAACTTTGCTGCTCGTTCCGTCATCTCTCCAGATCCAAATATCGAAACAAACGAAATCGGTGTTCCTCCTGTTTTCGCCAAGAAACTCACATACCCAGAACCTGTCACAAGTCATAACTTCAAGGAAATGCAGCAAGCAGTAATTAATGGTGTTGACAAATGGCCTGGTGCTGCTGCAATTGAAAACGAGAACGGGCAAGTCATCAATCTACGCTCAAAGACACAGGACGAAAGAATGGCACTAGCGAATCAGTTGCTTGCATCGTCCAGTAACGGAGCTAGCGGTGCTCGCAACAAGAAAGTTTATCGACATCTTACCAACGGAGATGTTGTGCTCATGAATCGTCAACCAACTTTGCACAAGCCCTCAATTATGGGTCACAGAGCCAGAGTACTTCCAGGAGAGAAGACAATTCGCATGCACTACGCCAACTGTAATACCTACAACGCTGATTTCGACGGAGACGAAATGAACATGCATTTCCCACAAACCGAAGTTGCTCGCGCAGAAGCGCTACAGATTGCTGACACTGATCACCAATATCTGAGTGCAACCGCTGGTAAACCTCTAAGAGGTTTGATTCAAGATCATATTTCCGTTTCCGTTTGGATGTGTAACAAAGATACATACTTTGATCGAGCTACCTATCAACAACTTATCTACAATTGTATTCGCCCAGAAAGTGGGCACATTGTAGGCGAACGCATAGAGACTGTGCCACCTGCAATCATTAAACCTGTCGCACGCTGGACTGGAAAGCAAGTCATCACAACAATATTAAAAAATATCACACCTCTCAACTGCGCCCCAATATCTCTTACAGGAAAAACACAAACTCCAGCTGATCGATGGGGTGCGGACTCAGAGGAAGGTGTTGTACTTTTTAAGGGCGGTGAGTTCATTACTGGAATTCTGGACAAAGCCCAGATCGGTCCTGCTGGAGGTGGTCTCATCCACTCTGTTCATGAGGTTTATGGTCCTGCCACAGCTGGAAAGCTTCTCAGTATTCTTGGTCGTTTACTGACGAAGTATCTCCATATGAGGGCTTTCACTTGCGGAATGGATGATCTCAGGCTCACCCCCGAAGGCGAGAAAACCCGTATTGAGACTTTGTCAGATGCTAGTAAGATTGGTCTTGAGGTGGCTGCCAAGTACGTTTCTCTCGAAGACCAAAACCCTACAGAAACAGATCAAGAGCTGCTCAACAGATTGGAGGATGTCATGAGAGACGATTCCAAACAAGCAGGTCTAGATGCTTTGATGAACGCTCGCGCCGGAAAGCTTTCTACCTCTATTACTAATGCATGCCTTCCCCAAGGCTTGGTCAAGCAATTCCCACACAACCAGATGCAGAATATGACAGTTTCTGGAGCCAAGGGTAGTGCTGTCAACGCCAATCTTATCTCTTGTAATTTGGGACAACAAGTCTTGGAAGGACGTAGAGTACCGTTGATGGTGAGCGGAAAATCTCTTCCTTGCTTCAAGCCATTCGACACCCACATTAGAGCGGGAGGTTATATCGTCAATCGTTTCTTGACTGGAATTCGGCCACAAGAATACTACTTCCACGCAATGGCTGGTAGAGAAGGTTTGATTGATACAGCAGTCAAAACTTCGAGATCCGGATATCTACAAAGATGTTTGATCAAGGGTATGGAGGGTCTTAAGGTCGAGTATGACACGTCCGTGCGAGATTCCGACGGATCCATGATTCAATTTATCTACGGTGAAGATGGACTCGATGTGACCAAGCAGAAGCATTTGACCGATTTCAAGTTCTTGTTGCAGAATCTCATGTCGGAGCTTGCTCAGTTGAACTATGGCGACCCTCGCTATGATACTATTTTTGAAGAGAAGGAAACAATCATTAAACGCATGAAGAAAGCCTTGAAGCATGCGAAAGCAAATGATCTCAATGGTCCAGATCCGGTTCTCTCCGAATACAACCCTGGAAAATATGGATACGCAACATCTGAGAAATATTTTGAGACTTTGACGAACTACATGAAGACCAACCCAGATGGTATGGTTAAGGACAAGGATCATCCAGACGGTGTCGGACCAAGGAAAGCTTTGGAACCCGTTCTCGTTGCCAAATACTTGAAGTCTGTCGTTGAACCTGGTGAGGCTGTCGGTATTGTTGCCGGCCAATCTGTAGGTGAACCGTCCACACAGATGACACTCAACACTTTCCATTTGGCTGGTCACTCTTCTAAGAACGTCACACTCGGTATTCCACGTCTTCGTGAAATTGTCATGACGGCAAGTAATCATATTTCAACGCCATCCATGACTTTAACACTCAACGAAGAGCTTACGCCTGATGAATGTGAAAAATTCGCCAAGTCCATAAGTATTCTTTCATTGGCTGAGGTATTGGATTGGGCTACAGTCAAGGAGCGAATTGGTCGTGGAGTAGCTTTCCAGCAAGCTAAGATCTATGATATTCACATCAAGCTCTTCCCTTCAAAGGAGTACTGTGAAACCTACGCCATTGACGTCGATGATGTTCTTTTCACACTTCAACGAAGGTTTACATCAAAACTTCAACATCTTACACGCAAGGCTCTAGGACGAAAGAAGGTTGAAAAGGCTGGTAAAGCAAATACCGCTGCGGTACCGGAAATCGGAAAATCTGTCGGTACTATAGAAGAGGCTAGACCAGATGCAGAGAGAGAAATGGGCGAAGATGACGAAGATGACGATGGTGATGATGATGCAACCAATGACAAGCAGAAAGCAAACCGCTCTGAAGCTGTCAGTTATGCTGCAAACGACGATGAAGATGATGCGGTTCAAGCACAAAATGCCGAGCCCGAAGATGTTGAAGACATGGAAGACGAGGGCATTGGGGGTAGTCCACGTGCACCACAAAGTGATGAAGAAGACGAAGGCGATGACGAGAATGGAGAACGTAAAAAGCGCAAGACAACCGCTGCGTCTGAGGAGCTCGAAGCCCAAGTCAAGAAGCGATGCGAAGACATCACTCGTTTCCGCTTCGACCAGGATAATGCAGAGTGGTGCGATGTTAGCCTCGAATATGATGCCGACGTTCCTAAGGTTCTCATGCTTTCTATTGTTGAAGAAGCTCTTCGATCTTGCCTCATCCAGCATATTCCAGGCATTGGATCATGTACCTATGATGGGGATAACGAAGTCAAGGATTCTAAGACAGGAAAGATGATTAAGATACCAGTGGTTCATACCGAGGGTGTTAACCTTAAGGCAATGCAAAATTATGCCGCATTTATCAACCCCAACAAGATCTCGACCAATGACATCGCCGCAATGCTTGAGAATTATGGTGTGGAGGCTTGTCGATCAACGATCGTTCAGGAGTTGCACAGCGTTTTCGATGGTCACGCTATCGCCGTAGATATGCGCCATTTGAATCTGATTGCAGACTACATGACCAGAGGTGGTGGCTTCAGTCCGTTTAACCGAAATGGAATGAAGGGCAGTGTCAGTCCTTTCATGAAGATGAGTTTCGAAACAACCGTTGGTTTCTTGGCGGATGCAGTCGCAGAGTGTGATTGGGATGACCTGGCCAACCCAAGTAGTAGGATTGTGATAGGAAGGATGAGCAAGGTCGGCACTGGAGCTTTTGACGTTCTTACTAAAGTGCCGACGGGAAAGAATGAGGATGAGGACATGGAGGATTGAGTACTAATCTAGGGAGTTGGAGGTTGCTAGGGTTTTTTATTTGGCGTTCTATCGAAGGCATAATGTGAAAAGTGTATTGGTATATTATGATGAAATGGAATAGAATTTACTTAACCAAAGCTGATCATGCCTTTCTCGTGAAGTCAAATTCTAGCATTTTGAACTGTTTTGTAATTCACCTGATTATATTGTACAACAAACTCTGGGGCCTGTATGTGGTATTATGTGATAAAATTATATAAATTGAGCCTGGTAGCCAAATACTTTATGAGGCGGTAGGAGAAAACCAATGTGAGAAAAAGAAAGGTAGTTGTGGAAGACAAGAAGATAAAATGCTTAAACATCTATGTATCATGGGCTCTTTCAAGCTAATAAGGCTCCCACAGCAGCTGTCATTACTAGCATCCACCAGGCCTCTCTAAGGCAAGTAGCCCCGCCATTAAATTGCGCAGTGACCGCACTTCCAATGCTTGTGTAAAAAGAGCCTTCTTGGCTTTGGTGGTTCGATCCAGGTCAACTCTTGATCTACCAGCAATGTTTTTGAAGAACTAACAACATACACAGACTTTTGAAGAAAACTTTTGGTAAACTCAGTTCATGGGAAGAAACTGATACTAATGATCCTCCCCAAACGGCAAATTTGAATACAGAGCTAATGAGTGGTAAGGGCAAATTGAAATGAAAGTCATGGGGGAGAATGTTGACTAGAGACCAGATGTCCCTTTCAAAATCCCACTGAGCTTTGTGTTCCCCAGAAAGGAGAAGTGCTTTCATTTCTGTCAATCCACCTAGGACATCGAACCCTGGGAAAGGCCATCCCTGAGGCGGATTCTTTAAGTAGGACAATGTACTTTGAAATTGTAAATCAGATTCGATGAACTCAATGAATGAGATGGACCTATTGAAATTCAATGGAACTGATTTAAGGCATTCTAGAGCGGTTGATGCTGCAAAAATGGGTTCATCTACGCAAAGTTAGTCTGAATTATTTGCGTTCATGGTCAACTAAATGTGATCTTATCTGGAGATTGGCGGATCATTGCTGAAACGCTTGCACATGCTTCAGATGACGCATCTGTGAAGCCAGTTGGAGCAAATTTCGTTGATATAGTTGGGCTAGAGGATTGCTTGTGTGTTTCTTGAGCAGTCTGACTAGAAGAAGCAGCGGCAGTTGTGGATACTGCATCTCAAACTGCCAATATACACGCAGCCGTGAACAATGAAACGCATTCTGCAGAAAAAAACTCTTGGAAAAAGACTGTAAGAAGAGATAAAAACTCCACAGTGAACAACAGCAGTAAAGCTAAGAAACTCCAAGAAAAACACAGGTATGAAAGTAACGAGAGATAAATCAAGGATCGAAACGGAGATATGATAACGTTACGCTTGGAAGATGACTTTGATATAGATATTGAAATGCATGATTCTGGACCCGATCTCTTCATCCTGCAGCGCTGTGGGCTTTGTCCCATGCAGGTAAGATCCTTCACTGCAGCAATCTTATCGTCGAGAAATCCTCAACGCGTTTAAGTTCACTATCAAACACAGGGCTGATACTACCCGATCATTGTAAATAGGTTAACAAACTCTGAAAAATGATAAGGATGGTGATTTGGGGGTAGCATCGAAGAGCCAGAGGCTGTGATAGACGTCGATATGTGAGTTCTAACGTGTAGTTAAAATTCCGAGCTGCAAATATTACGTGGGAATAAGATTTCAGGCGCAAATAAGCATGGGTGTGGATGAGAAAATTGACCCATCAATTGACCTACCAAGAGGCTCTGTTCGGTTAATACCTCCTAGACTCAACCCTTGACATGATTATCTGAAACAGGGACTTCAGATGGACAAATTTATGCTTACTGGTGTGTAGAGAGTGATCGTAAGATAGGATAGTACTTATATATTCTAGCAATAGTTCGATGCTATTACTCCCCGGAGTTGGTTTTTAGCGTTCTGCTTCAAATGTAGCCGCGATAACACTCAAATAAGACGCAAATTGATCTGAATTCTCCATCTAATTGCATCGACCTTCTTGATCTTCCCAAAGTCAGAAAGATCGCGAGGATGCTAGATTGATATTATGTGGTGTTACATGTCGAAAATTGAAGTACTTTATGTCATGAAGCTTTAATTTGCCTGAGAACTACCCAAGCGAGTGTATTCGTTTATTCGTTACATCACGTTGAAAGCACATGGCTATATCCTTTCAATGCACTTTTCAGATACGGATGGATTATTGTTGTAGATGACAGGATCGTTCATTGGACGAATCTCAGCTATTAGTGGATGATTGTACAAGTCGAAGATTGGGTAACTCCAAAGCATAATCCTTAATTACCAGATCTCCAATGATTTTTTATATTGCTGCATCTATTGATCAAGAGTAGCGACAGTAGGATCCCAAGCACATACATAATAGTCCCCGGTTTCCAGCCCATTCATCTCCTCTGCCGTGAGCTCGAAATCATAAATGTCGGCATTTTCCTTAATTCTGCTGGGGGTAACAGTTTTTGGTAAGGGTACAAAGCCCTTTTGTAAACTCCATCTTAGCAGGATTTGGGCTGAGGTTTTGTTGTACTTCTTAGCGAGTGGTTGAAGCAGTTTAGAGTCATGCCTCTCGCCACGAACAAGAGGGGAGTATGCTTCTAGAATAATGCCTCGTTTCTCACACCATGAAACAATATCAGCTCGAGCAAGCCACTAATTCAAAGTCAGTCCTATTGTACTTCGGAAGAAATACGATCGATATTTACAACGAGGCAATGAGGGGCAGTTGGGAACGAAGACAAATTAAGGAAGCACAAGAGAGGTATCTCAAGAAGAACCATTCCAAATCTTAATCCTTGATTGGATGATTGCGTAACGAACTTGATAAATAGAGGGGATTGAGATGAGCAGGCTATAACCCAACTTACTGGATGGAGTTCCCATTGACCAACATCAATAACGCCACCTCTACCCTTCCCTCTTTCCTCCTCGAGTTCTTTTATATAAACTTCCATTTCATCCAGATGATGAACACCATAATTGCTGACGCCAAGACTGCGAATTTTTCCTTCTTCCTGAGCCTCAACTAGAGCTTTCCAAGCACCTTTACGAGCATCTCGCCCGCCATAAGGAGCATGGATGAGCATAAGATCAATGTAGTCAAGCCCAGTTTCCATAAGGGTTTTGGTAACTTGTGCTTTAGTGTTCTCATAGCTCAAGGCACGAGGTGGAATTTTACTAGTAAAGAAGATATCTTCACGTGGAATGCTGGATTTATGAACGGCAACGGCGCAAGGGCCTTCATTTCGATATGCCGCAGCTGAATCGACCTGTGCCAAGTTAGAGGAGTACCAGAAGCCCCTTATCTTGGAATTGATCTTACATGTCGATAACCTGCATCAAAGGCTTTGGTCACTAGATCTTCACATTGAGATGCTGGACTAGATTTCGTATTAGTTTGGCCCATATTCCTCGATGGTGGTATCTCCGTACGTTTGGTAAACTCCATACCCCAGGATAGGAATATCATATCCCGAGTTCATACGAAGCTTTGAATTGATATCGAATTTCGTCATATTGTTGCTAAAGTATAAGTCAGTTTGGAAGTCCAAATCAATGATGAGTTGTATGGAAAGATGCGGTAGAAACTAGAGTGGCAGTGACCGAGGAGAAAGATCCAGAGTTTAAGAGGAACACAATTTAATGGTACCTAAGTATATCAAAACATCCTGGATTTGAGAACACATTCGATGCAAGGTAACAGAGAGAGGATGTATTAAGTGAGATACTCATCACGAAGTACGTACTTTTTGGAAGAAGCTGTAAACGATCTTGAATGAGTAGCTTGAATCGATGGCTTGAATTGATTTCTTATGAGATTGAGACGTGATGCTAAAGAAGATCTCATGTTATAAAGAATCTAACTGGAAAACGCAGCGAAGAAGAGAAACAGGCCTACCTAAATACCCAATTTAGATATCTGATGTATTTCCGCGGTAACCTTGCCCCTCGATTTCAAATATCTTTGTTTTTGCTTAACCTTAAGTCCGAGTCCGACGATGAAGAATGTCAGACACGTGACAGATTTATAATTGCAGAGTAGGGCATGATTGAACAGGCACCAACATTTTCAAAGCACGACACGGAGTATTCTGTATGCGGTGGTACTTATATGAAGAAATAAATGTATTCGATATATGACGCTCCGCTTGGCCACTGCCGTGGAGGCTTCTTCGCTTCGCTCTAGACGGTAGGTATACTATTAAGATATATATAAGAGAGAGAGAAGAAGCTTGATTACACGTGGTGATGACTTCTTCAACCTTGTATCTTTTGACATACCAGTACCAGATGCTTGAGTCTTAAAGTTCCTCCAGTTGTAACATCACCCAAACACAATGATAGTCGAGATCCTTTCTAAGAGCTGCCATGTACATACAGCAGCACGTGAGCAGACAGATGAGATCAAGGTGTTTATGCTTATGTAAGCTCTGATAAGATAATTCTTTGTCCATCGAGCCATCCTCGCCATCCCATCCTCGCCCTCGAGCCATGTGTTGATCTTAGCATTGAATTTCACACCCATTCATATGGATTGTATTGTTTACGTCATGTTGAAATCAAAAAGATCCTCCAGTCACATCAAAAGAATTATCAATCCGATCTCACGAGATGATATCGAAATGTGTGAATGTCTGTCTACCTACCTACTACCTACATACCTTTATGTATGTTTATCAGATGAAATGTACTGAATAGGACCGCATCTTTCAACCTTTTATACGATAGACTCCAGCTTGTAGACTAAATCTTAGTACGACACCGGCTGCACACTAGTCACCCCGCCATCATTTAGCCTACGGTGAAATCATCATCATCATATTTTTTTCTCCCAAGTCTATAAAGTGTATTCCTTCCAACCTTGCGCGACACAATTTCCTACAAATTTCACACCACACAATCCACTTGAAAGATACCATAATACTTTTGGAAAGTCCTACATACAATATAATATAATACATTATACAAATAAATCTTGGAAGAATAAAACGCATCTGCAGAAATCAAAAGTGATGCGCCTTCTTGAACAACATATCGCGCGTGATGGCTCTGGAACCATCACTCTTATGCCCGAGGAACCAGAAGATATGGTTCGTCTGCTCCCTATCCTCTCCCTTAACTCACTAATTCTAACATATTTCAGTGGCATGCCTTTAACCTCATAACCCCCACCGACATCCTACGCGCCAGCGCCCTCCGCAAGATTAGCAGAGAAACCGCCACCGGAAGCGTAACCACAACCCGCACACACTGTACCTTATCCATCAGCGTAGTATCTTTAGATTTCGATCCACAAGCCGGTCAATTGCACGTCAAAGGTCGCATAAGCGAAGAGAACTTATACGTCAAGGTCGGCGCATATCATACTCTCGACCTGGAGCTGAATCGCAAATTCAGAATCGCCAAAATCGATGGTTGGGATTCCGTTGCTCTAGATGTGGTGAAAGAAGCTATTCGAGAGGACAAAGAGGGCGTAGTGCCTGCGATCGTGATGCAAGAGGGAATGGCCAACATATGTTTGATCACCGAACATCAAACCATTTTAAAGCAGAGAATCGAAACCAGGATACCGAAAAAGAGGGCTGGGATGGCTGGAGATTACGACAGTGGAATGAAGCGCTTTTACCAGACGGTACTCGAAACACTCCTGAGATATGTAGACATTACTCAACAGCGCCCATTATTACTCGCAAGTCCCGGATTTGTCGCACAGGGTTTCCAGAAATACATACTGGAGGAAGCAAGCAGGACAGGGAATAAAGCCGTCCTAGCCAATAAGAATAGTTTCGTCGTGGTACACAGCAGTTCCGGTCATCTTCACAGTCTCAATGAAATCCTCACGAGTCCCGAAGTATTGGCTAAACTCAGCAATACGAAATACGCCCGCGAAACCCGGTTTATGGATGAATTTATGACGATGCTTCGGAAAGACGACGGTAGAGCATGGTATGGACCGGCTGAAGTGGAGAAAGCAGTTGAGCAGGGTGCGGTAGGAGCAGGCGGTGGTGTTTTACTAATAAGTAACGAATTATTTCGAAGTCAGGAAATAGGAGTCAGGAAGAGATGGGTTAAAGTGGTAGATAAGGTTAGAAACGATGGAGGAGAAGCGAGAGTGTTAAGTAGTGATCATGAAAGTGGAAAGAGGTTGGAGGGATTAGGCGGTATTGCAGCAATACTGACGTATCCTTTAGAGGACCTGGATGAGGAGAGCGAGGAGGAAATTGAAAACGACGAGGATTCGACGGCGAAGGGAGTACAGGCTATGGTTATATAGCCCCTAGATGAAACGTAAAGCGATTAATATGTTTGTAAACTCATGATCTCATCTCCTGGGTTAGCGAGATCTAAGAATAATGAAAAGATCATAAATCACTTAAACTACGCGAATGCATTCGGAATGTCTTGATATCATCTCATCTTTTCCATTTCTTTTCATACTCCATAACCACCCATCTATCCACTTGATCCATTCAATGTAAACTTCATACCTGTCTTCCCGCTCAAAGAAAGAACCCTTCATCGTAGATTTTCTCGTAGCTGCTTAACATTAAAATCAGCATCAATCTCAAAATCAACATCAACCTCAAAATCAAAGAGAAAATCATAATATAAACACAAAAAGAATCCTTCCATCTCAATCTCTCTCTATCTACTATATATCATATATACTAGATATATACTTATAAGTTATATTTATAAACTTAAACTTAAACTTAGTAGTAAAAGATATTTATTTTCTCATTCGTTATCTATCTTTTAATTTATATTATATTATCCCCTTAGGTGCGTTAAATGGGCTCCGAAGGTGGTCTGTACGATATATCTTGAATAATAAAGCCTTATTGGATAGAATAGTTATTTTAATAGTTTTTCAGTTATACTATTTATAATATAGAATCTTAACTTCTGTTTTTAATTTTTTTAATTTTAAAAAAATCCTAGAAATTGAAAATTAGTATTTATTATTATATTCGAAATTTCAATATAAAAATAATATTGATTGATTTTTATATTAAAGATTAAGTTTGAAAATTAGATTAAATCAAGGAATTCTAATAATCTAATTAGTTAATACGCTTATATTAAGCGACGGAGCCTATTTAACGCACTTAAGGGGATATTTCTATTTATATATCTAAATACTTTAAAATTTAATTTCTATATTTATTATGTTTCCTCTCATTCAAAATCAATCTCATAATCAAATACTTAATTTATTTATTCAAATTTATATCTATAACTTTTATTAGAATAGATAATAGTAATAAATCAACTAGATATAATATAGTACAAAGACTTTTTATTAATCCTTCTAAACTATAAAAATTCTACAATTTATAATTATATATAGATTAGCATTAATCCGAAATAATCCTGCAGAAACTATTTATATGCTTTTACCAGTTTTTACACGAATTAACCATAATAAAGCCCCCTATATTGCACATCGCATCCTGAAATATATATATTTACCTCCCGAATTCAGTTTGTGTAATATAAAAAAATGGAATACCAAATAATTATGTCCATACCACATACCAAAAGGAAATAAAAATATTATAAAACTATAAATAATCAATAAACAATATTTCAATATATTTATCACTTTTATTAACAGATTATTAGAAGCTTTATAAATTTCCTTCAATTTCCTGAATTTATTTTCTCTTCTAGCAGATCATTTTTTATTATCTTTTTACTAGTTTTTGTTTTATTATAACTATCCCTCAATCTATCAGTCTCTAGGCAATTGCAATTTGGTTTATAATAAATTCTGTTAATTTGATTATTCCTATATATCTTTATTACTTCAAATATATTACATTCTTTATCCCTGAAAATTTCTATTATTACGATAAGGGTTTTTATACTAAATATAATTATTGTTATATTCAAAAAAAGGTTTATCAGTCAATACCTCCCCGATATATTCCCAATATCAACTTGTTATATCAAACCCAAGCTTTTTAACAAACTATTCCTGTTAGTAGTTAAAAGAAAGAGAATGCTAAAATTGTGATGGTATATTGAAATGAGTGCTATATTAGAAGTGTAAAGGCCTTTTTGTGAAAAAAAGATAAGCAGGGTAGTACTAAAAAACCAGAATTATTTAAGGCATTATCTCTACTTGTTATAAAAAAATTAGATCGAATAAACAATCTCATAAAATGCCTTATAAACTTTTATCAAGCTATTATTAATCACTCTTTATCTTCCTATAGTAGTGCTTAGCTGACTTCTTTAAATTCTAGAATAATTTGCCTACACTGAATACTGTTATTCCAGATTCTATTATAAGATTGATAGTTATAATAGATTCGGATAATAAAAGCGACTTCATAACTCCAATTATTCATTCCCACATTGTCAATATCTCCACCCTGCTTTTTACTTCTCTAGAAGGTAAGACTCCAGATACCGTAAATATACTAGCTAATTCGAAGGGTTGCATCCCCCCTCATACCAATACTCAATCGTCGTTTTGTTCCTGTTCTCGCACTCGTTTTTCTATACCTAAAAAGAATTACTTTAGATATCCTAATAAATCCCTTTCTGATTTTAATAACAATAAAAAGAATAATCCTTTTTTCTATTAAATTACCAGTATCTCTTAATATTTTGATATTCCCCATATTTCTAAAGATAATATCAATATTACTATTCCTCAAATAAAAAAATATATTGCCAGAGATTTAACAACTTCTGCCCATCAATCCACCACCAGGAGCTTAATTATTTAAGTTATTCTTTCTCTTCATAAAACTTCCTATACAATTTCGAAACAAAAGATAATATTAGTTGTTGTTGGTTTTTTTTCTGATTTTTGATATCGGGATACTAACACTCCACTAAAGGCTAAGACTTTTTGTATGAGTTATCCCATTTACACTAGAAAGTTTGATACCATTACAAGTTTTCCTGAAAATATTCAATCCCATAAATACTTGTAGGTTACTGATAATTTATTAATAAAGGTTTGAAAGTTTAATAAGGCCCTTATAAAAATAAAAGAAAAAGAAAATATAAATAAGAATGAAATAAATATACCTTCAACAAATAAGAGTAAATGAAGTAATAGCAATATAAATAATACTATCTTTAGGATTCTCCTCTCTACACCGAATCTTTTTGATATATAGAATAGAAGAATTAATTCTTGCTATAGGATCTTCTCAACATATTAATGTAGTAATACTTTTATGATAGTATTCTCATATTAGTTAAAAGTATACTCTTACTAGAAATAAGGCTTTATAAAAGGAATAACAACAATCTTATTAGCCAAGTATTGATGAAGATTTAGATAATATTGATCCTGATATTTATGAATTAAAGCCTAAAGTATTCCAGAGATATTAGAATAAATTAATATATTTAGCAATAATATATAATATACCGGTAAATAAAGGATTACATTCTCGTTTTTATTAGGGTAGAAAGGAATAAAGGAAAAAATATTGTGAATAGTTTTATATTATTAGTAATTTGCTTATAGATATATAACAAAATCTTATTATCTTGTAGCTTTTTTTCTTTTTTCTTTTAAACTATGTATTAATAATTCTCTTCTTTTATTATATTCTTCCAATACTTTTTTCGTATTATCGAAATTATAGGAAACTTCCCATATATCTTCCACTAGTTGGTAGCCTTTTTATTGGATTAGATATTGAATATCTCTACCTTTTTTTCTATATACTATAATCTTTTCCATTTTGTATTTCAAGTAATTATCTATCTCCTCTGATAGTAATGGGTTAGTAGTACTCTATCATTTATACCATAATTCCAATAAGAAAATATAAAAGATATTATGAATCTTATAAATAAATAATAGTTTAAATTTATATACTTGATTATTGATTTTTATACCTATTATTTGAAAAGAGCCTATAAACCTATCCGAAAACTTCTTTTTGAATTAAAGTTACTTGATATTTCGGGTATTTAATATTACTTTATCTCCGATATTGTATCACTAGATTATTGTACTATTTGTATCCTTTGACTTTCGATTTATAACTACTTACTACAATTTTCTCAATTTTTTTCTTTTTTTATTAAGAAAAGCAATTCGCTCACATATTACTAATACCCTCTCTATAGTATTAACATCCTCGCCAATATAATGAAATATTAATAGGAATCTATACATCGCTTAGAATAAGCTTATATTTATTATACTATGCCACATAGTATTATAAGTGAACTTTGTGAGTGGTAGTAGTGAAAATCAATTGTTTTATTAGTAATTAGAGTAATAACTAATATAATGAATCAGATTCTGATTTTGTTGTTCCATTTGCTTATCAATCTGAAAATGGAACACAATAGATAACTTGTGTTGTATTCACAAATAAAAAAGAAAATTATTTTAAAACTTGTTTGTAAATTGTAATTCCCTATCTAACACAATATCTTCCAATGTTTCGAAATCCTTAAATATACTCTGTATTAGCATTTAAGTAAGTTTCGGTGAAGTAATCGTTTTATTAATAGATATATATCGAACAAGCTTTATGAATCTATCAACAATCACTAAAACCATATTATACATATACTTACCTAATTTCGATGGGGGTAGATCTGTAATAAAATCTATAGTTATCTCTTTTCAAGGTTTATAGAGAATAGGGAAAATCTGTAACTTACTATAGAACTTATACCTTTTGATAATAGTATATTGATATATTATGTATATTTTAATATACATTTTTATATCCTTTTTTATTAAAAATCAAAAGTATTTAGATCTCAAGATTTCTAAAGTTTTAAAAATATCCCAATATCTATTTATAAGATTATTATAATAGATTTCCAAGATCTTTACTTTCAAAGTAGAATCTAGCAATATATAGGCATTCCTATTATATCTAAAAAGCCTATTAATATCTATTTGTTAAGGTGAGGCAATTCCAATAAAGCACAATCTTTGATTTAGGTATTCTTTATTTTTTATAAAATCATTATTTGTTTAGAAATGTAATAAAGCATTTCTTATTATCTTTAATACTAATTTGAATATTATTTTATTTTTTATTAAAATACAAGCTATTTGATATGGTATCAACTATTTATAATCAATTTTAATCAATAAATATTTGAATTCATAAAACAATAGGCTATATTCTTCCTTTTATAAGAGGTTTATAATATTATATAGAGATTCTATTTTTTTAATAAAAAAACTTTGAAACAGATTTATAATTATCAATCTATTTTTTAGTTTATTCTAAAGGGTCGGAAGTATATCATTTATATTATCTGTATCGATAGTGTAATTAGGGTGGTGCAATGGCCTATTTGTAGGATTCAATCTTCTAGTTTTATATATTATCTTGAAATTATATGCAGTCAAAACCTCCGTCTATTTTGCTTACTAGCTATTCAGACTTTTCTTTATTATAAAATATTGGAGATTGTTGTGGTTCGATTTAACTATAACAGTATATCGACTTTTTATTGTATAGTAATATTATTATACAAAAACAGTATATATTACTAGTAATTCTTAATTATAAGTAAAATATTGTTATTTTACTAAACTCAGTTTTCTTAAATAAAATATAATAGAGTACCACTATTAGATCAATACCTTTTTAATTTCTTCCAAAAAGAACTATAATAATATATAATCCAAAGCAAAGATTGATGTATTGGTTTCGATTATTATATAAAGTAAAAAATCGAAATACTAAAGAATAGGTATTGATATAAAGGCTTTCTTTAATACTTTAAATGTCTTTTATACTTTATCAATTTACTTAAATTCAATTATTATTTTTTCTTTTTTTATTTTCTTTAATAATGTAGTTATACTGTGAATTATTACTGAGTAGACTTTAATAAATTGTTGGTAAAAGTTTGTGAAACCAAGAAATATCTGTATATCTCTAAGATTATTAAATATTAGTTATTCTATTATAATCTGAATGTGGCCTGATTTTATAGTAATATTTGTAGATAAAACAATATATTCCAGAAATTCCATTTTATTAATATAAAAAATATATTTCTTTAGTTTTATATAGAGCTTGTATTCGATAAATTATATAAGAATCTTTCGGATATCCGTTGTATATATGGCTTTATCTCTTAAATAGATCAGAATATTATTAAGATATACTATATAGATATTATCCATTAAGCTGGATAAGGCTTGATTGATATATATTTGAAATGTTGTAGGGGTATTGGTAAAATCGAAAGGCATTATTCTATACTTATATTAGTTATATTATATATGAAATATAGTTTTTCATTTATTTCTTATTTTTATATGAATTCAATAATAAATATCTCATAAATCTAGTTTGATGAATATAATATTTTATCAAAATCAATCTAGGAATTTACTAATAAAAGATAGAGGGATTCGATTTTTTCTGGTAATTTAGTTAAATTCTTGATAGTCGATATATAATTGATAACCTTTTCCTTTTTTTGAAATAAATATAATAAGTGCTTTTATCAAGCTGATAGATTTTCTTATTTATCCTTTTCTTTAATACTTATTTAGGTATTCTTATAATATTATTGATTCTTTTTTTGATAAGAAATAAATTAAATCCCAAGGAAAGATCGAACCGGGTTTAAGGTTAATACAATATTTTATTAAATAATATTCGGGTAGAAGGTTATTTTCGTTTTTCGAGAAAGCTTTCTTGTACTCCTAGAATTCTTCTAGTATTTTATATAAGATTAATGTAAGTACTAAATAACCCCCTTTTATTTTTGATTATAAAACTATTTTATCTAAAAAGATTGTAAAGATTATTTTGCTTTTCTTCATTTCTTAATAAAATTCTTTTACAAAAATAATCTCGAAATTGCTTAAGATAAGGTGATATTGGAGTAATATTGATTTCCAATTAATATCAGGGTTGATTATTTGTAATTACGGGAGACCTAAAATAATATCTATCTGTAATAGATCCAGTACTACTAATATAAAGCTATAAGTATGGGTTCTCTTTTCCTCTTTTTTATCTTTTATTTTGATAAGGAATTTATGATTCTTATATAATACAATTGTAGTATTATTTGCTGATATAAGGGGAGTGCTTTTCTTGGTAGGAATCCAGTTCTATTTGATATACTTACTTTGCTGTATAATATTGACTTATACTTTCGAATTAATAAGATATTGGAGCACTATCAGCTTGCTATTGTTATTAAAAATCATCATAATTATAAAGATTATCCACCTTTTTTTATATAAACTCAATATCAATGGGATACTCATTATAATTACTGGGTTTAGGCGTTTCCTATACAGGTAACCTCAGGGGGGTTATTTTGGTATTTATTTTCTTTATATCTTTCCTTACAATATCTATATATAAAGTTGTTTCAATAGTTCGAAACAATATGCTCTTTCTATTGGTATTTATAGTATATAATAGTTCGCATATACTCTATATACAATATATTGATAGAATATCTTAATATCTTGAAGGATTCCTTTCGAGAAGATTGATTTGATTTTTGGACCTTTGTTTTAACAATTAAAGTTAGATTATTTTCTAAATAAAAATATTTAAATAAATTTCGATATCAAAAAAATAATTAATTATATTTACAAAATCAATATAAATCCTTTGTATCTTTTTCTTAAAATAATTTCTTTATATTTTTTAGTCTACAAGCTTGTCTTATAAGCTCATTATATAATTCAGATTATTATAAGAATTCCAATATTTTCTTGGTTATACTGAATAATAAACTTACTAAAAGCCTTTCAATCTAAATACTTTCTACCTTCTATTCAATATTCTCCTCAAAACCTTTTAGATAGATTATAAATGCATTTATAATTTCTCTTTCTTTTTGCTTTATATATACAATCTTTTGGATTACTTATTACTATTTAATTCCTTTGTTTATAATAGTATTATATATATACTCTCTAAAGTTTTCTCAGTTTATCTCTTTATAACTTAACTCGCTTATATATTGATACCAAATCGCTAGAAATTATTATTCAAAGTATTAGATGATATATTCTATTTTCTTAGTATTGATAGAAAAATGGTATCCATTATTGCTTTGAAATATGATTTTTGTCTAAAAAAAGAAGTTCTTAATTTCCTTAATATTCTTTCCTTTATATTGTTTCAATCTTTATAACTTCAGTGATTTTCTTTGATCAAGATTAATACCCTGATGAATTACATTCGATACAACTGCAGATCGATTATACTCAACCAGAATGATTGTATATAAAATGCAATTTATAGCCATTCTGTAAGCCTTTCTCATAACTATTATTTCTTCTTTTATTTCTTTAAATTGTTAGACTAACAATATATCCTTATTATTACTAGGGGAATGCAATTAGGCTGAATAGGTATTGCTATTAATACTCTACAGAAATTGATTAATAGTTTTACCGGATTGATTTTGAGTTGTATTGCGAGTATCCCACTCTCCCCTTGGGACAGGTATTCTTCTTATTGAAACTATAGTGGTATTGATAGTTGCTTGATTAAGAAATAGTTAATGGATTGTTTTATATAAAGAAATGAAAAGAATTGTTAGAGTAGATAATAGTAATAAATCAATTAAATATAATATAATACAAAGACTTTTCATTAATCCTTTTAAATTATAAAAATTCTATAATTTATAATTATACACGGGTTGGTGTCGGCCCGAAGTAGCCTTACAGGGGCTACTTACATGCCCTTGCCAGCCCTTATACGGATTGACCGTGACAACTTTAACTATATCTCATCTCATTTAATATTTATTTATTTATTTATTTAATTCTTTAATTCTTTCTTTTTCAAGAAAAAAGAGATATTGATATATAGATATTTAAATAATATAGCTAACTTTTTAAGTTATAAGATTTATAAGAATCGATTAATTAATTATCTATAAATCGATTATTTATAACGCGTTTTATTTTTATTTTTATATATTTTTATTTTTATTTTTCGAGAATCGAATAGATTAATCGTCTGAGATATTATTTATTATTACTATATTATATTTGTTTACTATATATATATCTATTAAGATATTAGAAATCATAAGACTTAATATCGAGGAGATAAAAGTATTAAAGAATTTGAGAATAAAACTTTATACTATATATATATAAATTAACAAACAATCTATACCCTATATACCGATTTCGTAACTTCTTTTGCCCGTCTTCTTTTCTCATGTTGTATAAGCGATACTTCAAATGCCTCTCTTCATCTCAATCGTTCAAATTATTCTTCGACAGAGGATATCGTACTACTAACTCGAACATCAACCTCACTACAGAAAAAGGATACAGACTACCATCATCCAAACCCGAGCGAACCTTTATACGATTTATAAACCTATCTGCTGCCCCTGACACCCTCTCCTATTTCAGTCTCAACGATACGCCTTGATCATCACCACATAGACATTTCATCCGCATCCTCCCCAAGGATATCTTTAACACCCAATCTCATCGGATCTCCCCGCGTCAGACTTTGATGAATATTCTTCAGCGGCGGAGGTACATAAGGGCCAATCCCAGGAGCATCAAGACTGGCTCTTCGGACCACTCCCTGACGATAAGGCGCATCTGTAAAGTATGGCGAATGCCAAACACACGCCATGAAAAGTTCCTCGCCCGCTTCGTCATCGGTAAAACCGTCGGGCATGTCAGGATGCTCTAGGAGCTCTGTTCTTGTGCCTTTGCTTTTTTCTATCTGCCATATTATATTTGAGTCGTACATCAAAAGAAACGCGTCGATATCTCTGGATTCTTGGTGTGCATCTACATCTTTGAGATTGTGTCGACAGATGAAGTCAAATATTTCTGTGAGTTGTGCGTCGGGCTGCGGAGGTACTTTTATTTCTGTTTGCTGTGGTGGTGTGGGGTCCATCCAGCCTTTATAGTTGACTTGAACGACGCCATACGCGGCAAGAGAATAGCTAATTTCGATTAGTAAACGTTTCAAAAACTGACAGAAAACAATCGGATATCTTACTAGAAGAGTTCATCTTTCGTGTTCGCCACAAGTAGGAAGGTTTTCCATTCCCCATTCGTGAGTTCAATTCCACCGTGACGAAGGATATAGCACCTGACCAAATGCGCAGGCAATTGATATTTAAATGTGTGTATGGCAAGTGCGAACTTGTTTCGTTCTAGATACATTCTGATCTCATCGTACCTGGGACAATCCATTTCGACAGCATCAGCTCTATCGGCACGACCGATGATGGGCTGAAAACCATATTCCCCAGTAGGAAGCCTTGGTGATAAGACCTTCGGGTGGACATTTTTTGATGCTTCCTTGATTATCAAAGCCAATTTTCTTTTTTCGGCCTCAAACGAATGGGTGACTTTAGTCGTTCTTCTGGAAAAAACTCCTGGAGCCTTTTTCTCAGGCCCTGGAGTACCCGTAGTATGTCTGAGAGTAGCCGCAGTCTCACCTCTTCGTCGAATAACACCTATTATCTTGGGACCCGCTTGAGTTGCCTTTGAGCCAAATCTGTGTGATTATAAGTTAAACTTATGGCCATATTCCCAGACTATCCTTGAGCAGATTTTAAATGAATAAACTTACTTCCTCACGTAAACGTCCCAAAATTCTTCACACTCGAGGCTCATAAAGTAAGAGACAGGAATCGGATAGTACATTATGTTTTCCCAATTCTTCTGCTTTTCCGGAGCCAGTACAGGCATAGTAGCCGTGTAAAACTCATGTCTGTACGTAGGCCAATTATAGCTAACATTGATGTCAGATTGAGGCGACGCGGGGTAATATAAGGAGATAAGAGTTGCTCACAAGATTAAACCTCCGGAGGAGTATCCCGCAGTGTCTACTGGATTAATAACCGAAAGCGAGATGCCACCAAATACCTTAAAAAAACTGTTTAACAAGGACTAATATGAAGATCATGAGAAGAATCTAGACTCATAGACATACCTGATTTGTTGCAGAGAATCCCCTATATAATAGTTAGCTTCTTCGGCAAAAACGAATGCTGCTTGACTTGCAATTCTGGTATAGGCTCGTCGTCAAAGTAAGGCTCGGCCCAGCCCCAGCCCTCAAGTTCTTTGTTCATTCTGACCATTTGATGGCCCATGGCATGCTGATTTGATCAATGGTGAGCCAATCCGAAATTTGAATGCAACTTACCGCAGTCTCGTGAAGAATATCTTCTGCTAAGCGAAAATCGTCCAAGGCTCTGTCTTCTGGCAAGAGAAGAGGGTTTAACAACGGCTCGACCAATTCATAGGCGATGGTAACAAGTGTAGCTCGATGTTCGGGCGGACTGCTTGATGTACCTCGACGTGGGGACCACCTGGTCAAGCCGGCTTGAAAGTTACCTAGTTCAGCCATTCCATCCTGAGTGCTCTTACACGGGATGCAAGTTTCAGTAATTGTCTCACGAGGAATTGATTTTTGGGAGGAAAACAAGAGTCAAAAATGTGCCTGTACAGAGAAACTTGCCGAAAGGAATTGAAAACTTAAGATCTGAAATGGAGAAGTAGGGTCCACTAAGCTGAATACATACTTTGGCTCCTACCAATGCATAATTAACTTGTTTTGACATCTTCCCCAATAGCTCTATAGCGTAAGATGCAAGTTCCTTGTTTTTTCTGTCCTCCTTGGACTTGAAACGCATTGCATGAAGGCCAAAATCGGGTGGAAGTTCCGTTTCTGGAATCTCTACCAGTTCACCCTTCAGCAACGCATTGAACCTTTGCCGTTAGCGAAATAGAAATGAATCCTAACGACCGGAAAGCATACCAGTCCCACGTATGTATGTTAGCGATAACGCTTGATACGATCTTTATAGCCGGTAACATTGCATTCCACACGCTGGATGCCGGTGTTTTAGTAAGGGTGTGTTCAAAGATAGAGTATACTCACGCATCATTCGCGGCCTGATTTGCTTAGTAAGTCTCAACTAAACATTTCGATACGGCGGATTACTTGCCTCCCAATATTCATTACCATCTCCTAATGGATACCTAGCCAGATTTTTCGGAAGCTCATATAGCCAATTGCTTCTTTCCAACAAGGGATGGATTGGGACTTTTCCAAGATCACTTCCATAGTCTATCCTTCGACTTATAGTTTCCTGAGAATCTGGCAAAGCTAGAACTGATTTCAACTCTGCTGCTGTGAAACCTTTGACCAGCGTTAATCATCAAGTAAAATTTCATTGAGGAGAGCCTACCAGAGAACCTGATTCTTTGATACAATTCAAGACGTTCGTCAAGATTCAATTTATCTTGGGGTTTTAAGAATTGTGCTGGAGTTACTGGTGTGAGACCGCTCTTCAATTGGGGCAGGTAGCTTTTTAGCACGGAATGAATGCCTCCTTTGGGATGTCCATACTTTCTAGCAAAGGGTGTAGGTCCTGCAAACCTTATGTGAGTTCCTTTTGGTGTTAATGGATCCATGTTTTGTACCGCTGTAACGTGCAATTGCTGTAATTGACGAATAGTTCATAGTAGATTACTCGAAAATGCAAATAACAGAAGGTAATGGATCATTTGTTCTTCATGTCTGCACTGCACAACAACAGAAAGACAAAGGACGATGGGCCCCTTGTGATTGTGAACAAAGAAATGTGACTCCAACACTTACATTCCGTATAAAGCTAGCTTTTCTCCTTCAGTTGGGACGAATTTATCACACTAATCAACTTATGGAATATCAGTGATCTGAAAAGTCGTTTGGGGTAGTTCAATCTCGATTTTTCGAAACGGTATCATATTTTGAAGATGAGAAGTGAAGCTTAGTATGGTATCATCATTGGTTATCTATAAAAAGAAGCTCAAGACGGGACAGACATCCATTGACGATAAAGAGAGAAATATCATCCCATACCTTACACAGTTTGCAACTGCCTTTTGATTTAAATTGACCTAAACATAAAAAATCACGTGCATATATAATTGCAAGCGGGGGTCCTCAAGTGTTCCTGAGATGAATTGTTTGTATTCATCATCTCGGAGGGTCTTCAGTCGCCGGGGGCTTTCAGTCGCTAAGAATCGAAACATATATAAATTTAAAGAAGGAAAGATGGTAAATTAGCATCGAGCGAGATTGGTAGAGGTCGAGGAAGTTGAGGATAGTTGAATATTAGAGTCTAGACTCGGTGTGGAATAGTTTCGTGCACCAAGAATGATCTCGACCTTCTTTAGGTTATGAGATTGCAACATAGTTACCTGGTCAGCTTGACTTGAGGTTACCTAAGATGCATGCATTGCATACACTAGTATAATAATATCTGGATAGATTGGAAATGGAGTAAACCAAGGAGAGGAAGGTAGTAGAGGAGATGACAAGAGGGATTGGATTAATTTGAACGATGTTAGGCTTGTCAAGATGTTTGTTGCCAAGTTTTGAATCTGGTGCAGGTAACTACTACTAGATGTAGGTAGGTAGGTAGAACTTTCAACGTTTTTCGAATACTCATGGTCTTTTGGAAAAATGTGTCAATATCTTCAAAAAACTGAAGGTAGGTGTGGACACTGTGGAGTCGATGAAGTTGTTATGCAGCAAAAGCACAGATAAATTTGAATTTGTTTCGAGTGAGCGAGCGAGCTAGTTCAGTATCAATAGTGGAGTACTCACTGACCACTGCTCATTCTCATTCAAGGACTCAAAGGTTCCCCCACAGTGCTCACACTTTGAACTTATGATGGATACAACTCGGTACGGCAAGACCGATGTCATAGAGGGGGAGGGGCCTCGGAGGTGTGAGGTGTGAGGTGTGTGAGACCTTACCTACAAGTGTATGATGATTGATCAATGATCAATGACGATGGTCCAATAATGATTCTGATCTTCTTCTATCGTCGATTGTACTCGTAAGTGGAGAAGGAGTGATGATTCTTTTCTTGAAGTGAATCTCATGATGAAGCTGTACGTGAGTTTTAGATGCTAGCCTCCTAGGTACATACATACGTAAATGAAAATAGTAATTGTCGCTCCGCTGGGCCACTGCCGTGGGGGCTTCTTCGCTTCGCTCTAATAGAAGAGCATTATATGGCCACTCCTCAGTTCACTGCAAGTCATCATATTCATCATCGATGAGTTGAAGAATTGAGGAAAATCGAGCGCAGCGAGGACGGGGGTTTGGGGGTTTACCCCCATCAAGAGAATATACAATAATGATAATAAGACAGATAAAGAATTGAGGTTTGTCATACATAATAGAAACGTGCGAATGGATAATGAAGTATGGATACTATGATAGGTGCCGGTATGTGAAGTATTGAAGTATTGAAGTATATTGTTGATGCGTGCGTGTATGGTATGTGTGATGTGTGTGATATGTGTAGTATGCAGACGGCAGAAGACGGCTTCAAGGTTGTAACTTGTCACATCAAACTGATCTATACCGTTCATGGATTAAATCTCCACATTTTACCGTTCATTGGACCAACCGTTCCTTCATCCCCGCCCAACCTTAGCTCTGCTTGCTTCTGTTAGTCCTCTTTGCTTTCCTAGTTTCATCGTGATGGAGGTCTGAACTTCACATATATTGGCTGATCGTCCTTTAGCTGCAGTTTCTCGAGACGCGAAAAGACGCCACCATGCAATATAATTGGGGAATTTGATATCAGATGTGACTCTAGGGAAGAGATGGCTTATTAGGAATGCAAGAGACCGTTTATCCAAGCTCCAAGCTCCCAGGTCGATACTGGATTGGATTGGATTGGATTGGATGAGAAACGAAGATGAAGATGTAGATGAAGAGGGATGATGGAAAGAATCGAAATAGAGTTTGAGGTGAGGGTATGAAGTAGGTATGAAGTGAATGAAGCAGGTATCAAGTGGTGCAAGAAGAAGTGGAAAGGAGAAAGCCAAGAGGACAAGATGGGAACGAGGAGGAAACGGAGATACAGATGCATGTCTCTATGCTTGTTTGAAAAATAAAATTGAAGTTTGAAGGACGGGAAAGGGTTGGCATTGGTGGATGCTGTGAGCTATTCGAATCTAGACAATGCAGGTTGGATGCAAGTATGTAAGTCTTACGACTTGGGTATGCATGAAGAAAGAAAAGAAGGAAGGCGTTGATGAGATAGATAGAGGGATATGAGTAGAATGACTGAGGATGTAGTAAATGTATTTGATGAATAGTTGTATATCTAGATGAAGGGATAAGTGTGTGTTGTGTTATTTATTATGATAGAAAAGAGACGACGAGATGAAGATTCAACAATTCCCATTGTTTCTCCTTTGACCCTTCTTTGACCCTTTTCTTTTCTTTTCTTTCCTCTCCTCTCTTCTCTCTGACTCTAACCCTTTTTCTATTTTTCCTTGGGGGGTTTGTGTAAATGTATGAGCTGCCAATTAAAGTTTCCTTTCTACATATTGATTAGTTTCTTTGGTTGAGATATCCAATGATAATTTCCCACACTTCTTTTCTTTTGATCTTTCTCCTTCTCCTTCTCCTTCTCTTTCTTTCTTCACTCCATACTCCCTCCATCTTCTCTTTACCATTAATTTCCATCAATTACAAATTCACTCCAATCAAACATCCATCATAAATCCGAATCACACCAAACCCCTTCCATCCACTCCATCTCCGATCATTCAAGAATTGAGTTTGGTACTTGACAGTATTTGTTTCTACACAGTATACATAAGAAGATAAAAGTGGTACTCTTATTATATTCTTACTATATTCATACTTTATTCCTTTGATACTCATACTATACTCAGACCATCATATCCCCTAGTCCTTACTATTCGTCCCCAGACTATTGACACGGTTGTGCTTATCTATCCGCTTTGGAAACTTGGGGTCTGCGATAAGATAGAGATCCCCTGCCTGCCTGCCTGCCCTTCCACCACCACCACCACCTACCTAATCCTTCCACGCACTACTTCTACTTCTACTTCGTCTTCGCAATCGGAAAGGGAAGTTGTCTCATCTTGTCCATTGCCATTGGATGGATGATTTGATCCACCAAGCTTTTGGGTATGTGTACGATATATGTTTTACTTATTTATTTGATACTTCCATTTCCTTCCAACAGCGAGAAGACAGTCAGGTATATCAAGATCAATTCATTAAACTGTGTTTGCATTGCATGGCATTCATTCATTCATTCATTCATTTACTCACACTTATAAAATCACAGATGCTCGACTCGAATTCCTCACATTCCTCACAATAACCACGTCCCAGCCTTATCTATATCTCCCAATCCATCGATTTGGCTTTGACGGTGGCATTACAACCATCACACGACTTCCCACAAATAGCAATATAAACATTCCTCCCGCAACAACACACTACATTTTTGCTAAAGGATCGTTGCGCTGGTTACATACATACATACCCTCCCAATATCTTCTTACATGTTGAATCTCGACCATAAACAATATTTAACCATTCCAAGGTTGCAAGATTGCTTCAATTCAATAATGGCTACAATTGCTCTCCCCAGACCCATTCCCGCAGGGCACACGAGATCTTCTTCACCACCCCACTCACACCCGTTAACTCCCACGCTAAGCCTGGATTCTCTCAATTCATCGTCGGCCTTCCCAATTCCTATTCCAAATAAACATCTACCAGTATGCCCACCGGGTCCCACCCCATCCGAGAAACCAGATACCCCTCCCAACTCCCCACCAACCAAAGAACTTTCTTTGTCCCAACGATCAATCCTGTATCCGCCCGTCAATTATAATTCACGATGTATTGACTCGTCCATAATATATGAGATTGACGCCGGTGGTGTAGCTACTGCGTTGGAACATTTAGCAGGCCAGCCTCTCCCTGATCCCTCCCAAGTCTTTCCATGGTTTCATGGCCTGCATCCCTCCAATCACATCCAACAAGCTTTCTTTATAGCACGGCGGCGAACCTTGCGCAGAACCCCAAAATGTTTTCGAGGTATAACCATTGTCAAGGCCGATGGAGATTTAACTTCTTCGAGACTGAAAGGTGCAATCACTCCTGACGAGTTCTTGAAGTTTGGAATCACGACGGAATTTCAAGAAGTCGACCCCAAAGAAGGATTTTCGGTCCGCAACTTTCAAATACAAGCCGCGAAATCTGCCATGGTATCAGACATTATTGTTTACGGAGAGGATTCGCGTAATGTCGAGCGACTGGCGAGGGAGATTGCTGCTGCACAACAAGCTGTTCGTGAGACTCATTTCAATCAAGGACATGAAATATCTCAATACAATACATTTATATGCACTAGTGCGTTCAGTGAATTCGAGGAAAACTATCCACACATTGTTTCGGTGGATTCTCGGGCGAGGTGGACTGGGGAAGTCATGGATTTCTTTCATCAAGAGAGAGTGGAGATGTGTGCCATGACCAAAGCTTCGGAAATCGATCATAATGTTTGGTTGGGTCCAACCCCAGATGGATACGCGGAAACTCGCCAAGCGTCTTGGGAAGGAGAATTCGATATTCTCATCGAATGCAATGATCTCGGCCAAATCAATCCTCGAGAACTACAAGACATTGCAGAAGGGAGATCAAGTAAACGACAGTTAGGATTTCCATCTTCCGGAATGATTCAACCACCATCCTGGGAGCATGAACAAGCCGATGGGATTCTCGAAACTTGTAAATGGATATACAATCTTTCTCACGGGATTTTGCCTGAAGATGAAGATGGTGATGTTGATTTGATCACCAAGACAAAGGAGAGAAAGATCCTGATTCATTGTACTGATGGCTACACCGAATCTACACTCCTCGGTCTTGCATATTTCACTTATGCTACCGGTCTCTCTATCCCTAAAGCCTGGCTTGAATTGCATATTGCAAAGAAGCGCAACTTCTTTGCATACCCGCAAGATGTCAGTCTCCTTACAACAATCGCACCTCGGCTCCTTTCTGAATCGCCTGTTCATAAAAGATCAAGCTTATTGGATATTACCGATCTTGCCAAAGAGGAACCGGAGTGGATAAAGTGTATGGATGGAAGTCTACCTTCTCGCGTTACTGACTATATGTACCTCGGGAATCTCGGACATGCTAACAATCCGGATCTTCTACGACGTCTTGGCATCAAGCAGATTTTGAGTGTGGGTGAAACTGCAACATGGAAAGATGGCGAAATGAATAAATGGGGAAAAGATAATGTGATGGTGATCCAACGGGTGCAAGACAATGGAGTAGACCCGTTAACCGACGAGTTCGGACGATGTTTAGATTTTATCGGTATGGTTTCCCCCTATGTGCTACAAGAGACCACTTGCTAATCAAACAAACAGAAAGAGGCAAACTAAACAATACAGCAACATTGGTTCATTGCCGGGTAGGCGTTTCTCGGAGCGCAACCATTTGCATAGCCGAAGTCATGCGTACAATGCATCTTTCATTTCCGCGTGCTTATTGCTTTGTCAGAGCCAGAAGATTAAATGTTATCATCCAGCCACATTTGAGATTTAGTTATGAACTCTTGAAATGGGAAGAGAAACTCAAGATGTCAGGAGGCAAGTTTGGGGGAAAGTGGAGAGGCAGGGAATTGGAATGGGCGGATATTGCGAGAGAAATTGCAGAGATGAATAGACCGTACAGCGCTGGTAGATGATGTTGGATTGGAGTGACATCATATGGGATGGTATGGATGGATTTGGAGTTGAATATTGGGTATACTTACTTTTCATGGGAAATTATGATGTTATGATTGGGGTCTACTTTTCTTCTTTGGGATGGATGACGAATGATGGTTGATGGGTGGGATGGATTGGAGGACATTGGATACATACCCCTTCTCGGTTCAAACGTTTTGGTAATTTGGATGCGACTTTTGGTTACGATTGGATTACGATATGATAGCGACAGATACCACATTCTTTGGCAGCGTGTAGGAACGCTTGCAATTATTCTTAGGGATACCTTTAGGGACTTCAGGGAAAAGGAAGTACGCAATTATACGGTGTTCGGTTTTGAATTTTATATGGTTTCTGGGTAATGCATCTTGTGAAGTCTGCGTAATTGATGATTGATGACTGGTGATGAGGATAATGGATGTTACTTGAAGAGTAATGATGTGGGTGCAGTGCCATCAGGTTACCTTGATGCCGGGGGTATAGTAGTGCCTACCTAGACCTGCTACTACAACTCTTCTTGCGATCGCTTCTTACCATAAGTCAAGAACTAGTGTCATATCTTGTGCAGTCAATTGAATCACTAGAGCCTTTATTCTTTTAATCATTTTATTATATGTATGCAAAAAACATTGTGATTAACTTGATATCTCCGAGCTATTTTCTACTGTTGAAAAGAAGCATATGTCAATACTATTTAGAGAATTCTGTTTAGGGAGTACTTAAATTGGATGGAAGTGAGGGGGGGGGAGGGGGGTTGTGGTGTGGTTAGTGAGGATAATGAGGGGGGAGTATCTGGGGGACTCACATAGTATTTTCTATATCTAAGTGGAGAATTAAAAGATGTATTGACTATGAATCGAGAAAAGCGTTGTGGGTTGCTCATGTAGGCTGTACAGTATGATCCAGGTTACTGGTATATCTTTCATCTCCTTTGAGTACTGGAGGAAGGAGGAGGAGGTGGAAAGTCCAAGGGAAACTGCTTTCATTGACGATATCTGCCATGTATCACATATCCCACCCATCCAAATTTTGATATCACAACATCATCACATCGTCGAAATTCCAAGCACCATCATCGTCCCGTGATATTCATCACATCAACTTCTCCTCCACTACTAACCTTTTGAACTACCACTGCGCAGCGCCGAGTTCTCTCGGAACTCTATGGTTTCGAGGTATACTTCTCCAGTTGAAAGAGTTGTGAACAGGATACTGGCAGTGAACCATCTCATCTCATGGTTTCTTTCGAGTCGTTCTGCTTCGTCGTTTTGTACGTACAACACTTCTCCCCCACTCTTGAGGCTCGAGATACATTGCATGGGTTTTGTTTCAAACACTTGTTTTCAACATCCTTCACAATCATCCACGGTATCCTCCATCAAATGATATGATGAATTGATCCCTAGGTAGGTAGTCTCATCATATACAGAAATGCAAGAAACCAAACATTCGAAGAATTTGACGTTAAATAATCGACTTAAATAATACGTAGATGTAGATGGTTATTGCATCCACATCCGCGACTCCCAGTCTTGGCAACTCAAAAAGGGGCGGCAAGGTGAGCGGGTCATGGTCATGGTCATTGTCATCATCTCCGTAGGTAGAATGCTCATGGGAAGGATCGACGCATGACACGGGGCGATAGGTGGTACCATACCTTGAATATCCAATTTTACTTTTTGCGAAATTTATGGTTAAATTCTTGCTTTTCTTCCTCGTCTCGATTTACCCATTGTTGAATTGTTGTTCTGATCCGAGGAAAGCTTGTGCGTCACGTTTCGTGCAGAGAGAGGTATTGATTAACTTTTTGATATCACCTTTATTAGAGCCCGAACCAGAACTCGACATCATGACGGATAAATTCACACAAAATTGCTATGCGTGGTTTAATGGCGGGGTGGAGACCATAGAGCCGCGGAATTATTTTCCGTGTGGAACGGTGAATAGTACTTCGGTATGATGAGTTTCCCTGAGGAATCGATATCTGCATCATCATATATGTACTGATGCGAAGTAGGATTTCTTAACTTGTTGCATGGAGTTTGATACGTGCGTGGGGAACAACATCTGTAAAGCTTCGGCGGGCATGACGGAGGGGTCGGAATGTAAGTCAGATCTTTGGGATTGCACGCACGTGCGTGAATGGAATGTTGTCTACTCGGTGCTAATGCTTTTTGAAGATTATCTGGGGTATTGTAATGATCCGACGTATACCGCTTCTGTATGTCCGAAGGAATGTGGTACGTGAAAATTTCATCTGTCCCTTCATCCAGCTAGCACGTGTCTCCTCCCGTAAATCAAACCTGCAACTCACCATTCCTCGATACTAAAGTCGATCTTGAAACCAACGGCGGCGGCGCTATCGGAATCGTCTACAACTCCACAACCAGCGAATGGAACTGCTGCAACGATACCGCGTGCAAGAGTCTCAGCAGTGAGGTTTTTGATGCGCCTGCTCCTTCCTCTTTATCAGTAATAGCTTCACCCACATCAAGACCCTATTCTACTTTTACTACCTCTTCGGCCTCTTCGTCTAGTCCTTCTTCTTCATTAGCGATAACAACTACTTCTTCTGCATCGTCATCGTCATCGACGATAGAATCCTCAACCACAACTCCCCCATCCTCATCCTCATCCTCTCCACCATCCTCCTCATCATCAAAGCTATCCCCCGGCGCCACAGCAGGAATCGCCATCGGCGCCGCCATCTTCATCGCTCTCCTCGCCCTCCTCACATATTTCCTCCTGCGCAAGCGCAAAAACAGCAATAAGCACAACCCCAAAGCGGGAGAAGCATACGCCAAACCGGAGTTAGCAGGCGAACCTGCGAATCGAGCGGAGAGGAGCAGAGAGTTGGCGGGAGAGAGGAGGGTGGAGATGGGCGGGGGTGAAGTGCCGGAGATGGGAGAGGGGAGGAGTCAGGTTTGGGAGTTGCAGGGGGGTGAGAGGGGGAGGGTGGAGTTGGGGTGAGGGTGAGGGGTTGTGGGTGCGAGGGAGAGGGAGGGGAGGGGAGAGGGTGGGATTGTGGATGTGATGTGGTGATGTTAATTTGGGGATTGAGTGTTAGAGAATCTCTCTCTCTCCCTCGCTTGCTTGTGTGATGATTGATACGCGTTATTTTACTGTGTGTGCATTTATTCTCTATTTTTGAACCAAAATCGAATGTGGTGGTTCTTTGCGAGGAGATTGTAACTTAATAAAAAGAAATGAGATGGTAATGATACCTACTTTGCATAGTCCGGTTCAATTCAGTTCAGTTGAGTATGTAGATAGATGTACAGGCTGGAAGATAAGACGGGTAAGCTATTAATTAGACCTTTCGTAGCATACAGATACAGTCTAGGGCTCCTGGTAGATAGATGAAGTGGTACGTAAATAGAAACGAACGTTTGGGGATTATCCCAACATCTCGTCCATTTCGCCTTTGTCGAGATTGGGTTTCTTGTTTCTGCTAGAATGTTTTCCTAATGATGTATGGAGATGCGATGACAGGGTATAGTATAGTGTGTCTAGAAGTCTGAATTGTAATCTAATTATCAAAACTTTGTAATATCGTATCTATTGTAGATGTTGATTTTCTTCTTCTTCTTCGTTTTTGAAAGAGTTTTGATTGTCAAGTGATTTGAGATGAAAAATTTATGAAATTGAATTGTGTGTTAATTCGGATTTTCAAAATTAGATTCGGAAGTAGACTACAGTCTAGGTCTAAACCATATGTAACCACTGCTGCAAACATACAATCGCGATTTGAAGGCGAGAGTTTAGTGCTTTTCGGAAGCCATTTCGTTACTGATTTAGGTTCAAGATGTATATTTCTTATCGACAACCTTCTAATCACTCGTGTCTCCCTTCGCTTGAGATCCCCGATCGAATATGTCATCCCATACAGACTTTTCACGCTTGGCAACCCAAGGTGCAAACTCTGGCTTATCTGAGACCTCTCCTTTACCTTTCATCACACGGCGGACTTTAAAAGTCTTGAGGTCCTCAACAGCTTGCAGACCCAGATCAGACAGATTTATCTTCTTGTACCTACACGACCACTTCACATTGCTGGAGCTGACAACCTTCACGCCCAAAGATGGTAAGCCGAGAATCACTTCCTCGCCCACAATCATGCCCCCATGTGGTCTCCATACCACGACAGGTAGGGAATATCTCCATCTCTCTTCGCCATTCACCGTCCTTAAGAGTCTTTTTAATACCCGGAGCCCTCTCTCGTCCAGAGACCGTTCCAGTTTGGGTATGTCTTCTTTATTAAAAAATCGAACGATTAAGTCACCAGCCTTGGAGGGCATTTCGTTATGTATCTGAAGCCAGTATCGATTATCGAATAGAAACCACTGAGGCTTTGTTCCTGGGAGTAGCTCTGGAACAGTGGTTTCATCAAGTGATGACCTGTATCTAGGTTGACGGAATATATGCCATTCATTCTTTCCCGGGTATTTCCGATCGACATTGAATGGTTGAAACATGATACCAGCGGTGTTGATGGTTTTTGGTTGCGTTGTGACATCAGGTAGTGGGAAAATTTCCAGAACTGCGGCGGAAACCTGATTCAATGATACGATGGAATTTGGCGTGATGGTCATGATTACACGACGGAGTAGCATAGCGGCTAAAATGGATCTGCTGGAGATATCTTGGGGAGTTATAGAAGGTATCGAGGGGAATTCCATAATAAGAGTTCCTCGTCTAGTATCAAAGCTTAGGACTTTGCATTTCTTTATGAGCTGATCAACCTTTTGTTGACGTAGATTTTCAACGTTTTGAAGTTGAGCAGAAAGATCAAGAACTCTAGATTTAGGTAACACCATAGGCAGACCACTCTGATCATATAGATGCCGTATTGCATTCCGGTCTGTCAGGGTGGGATCGCTGTTGGTATTATCTTCAAACCACTCCACGCCTAAAGCCTCACATGTCGCGATGAGTCTTTCTTTTGGAAACTCGAGAAGAGGACGATAGAGAGTTATGCCGCCAGACTCGACTTCTAATTGAGGCATGATCTTTAAAACACCGGATGCAGACTTATCTTTTCCAATGATATTGGTCCACTTTGTGCCTTGTTTGGACTTTATAGGTAGAGCAAGTGTTATTGGGTTTCCACTCTCATGAACTCCATAAATGCCTTCACATTCTGGTATGGGAGAAGAGGGTTTAATACCAAGCAAACCAACACCCCGAGCGCCTTTCGCTAGACGCATTAGGATTGTCTCGGCTTGATCATCGGCGTGGTGTCCAAGGAGAATTGAACTGATATCAGACTTTTGACAATACTTTCCAATTGCCTGAAAGCGGTATTTCCTAGCCAAGCTCTCGAAATTAGGTAGCTGGGAAGGATTCCCAGTAATATCTTTCCATGGGAGAGTCAAAATTCGTGCGGTCATACCTATAATTCATTTTTGTGTTAGGAGCCTACAGACATACAAATCCAAAAAGAATAACATACCAAGAGATTCCAACACCCCCATAACCTTCTGAGCCTCTTCTAGACTGCCATCTCGTACTCCATGATTGACGATAACAGCTCGAAAGTCGATCTTGCCAAGATGTATTGGATATCCATCAGAAGCAAACGGTATGTAGTTCTTTTTCATCTGCATACACAACGCCGCAAGGGCCATAGAATCTACCCCTCCACTCACTGCAAGTCCTATCGGGCAATTAGTAGTAATCAATTGTACAATATAGCAACTACATACCTATAGTCCTATGACCCCGCTGGTCATGACGATAAGGAACTTGACATGGCCTTTTGAAAAGTGCATCGGCAAACTCCTTTATCGAAATCGGAAGTGCATTTTGCTTCATGGTGTTCTTTCCATTATTTGATCAGCATTTCATTCTATCAATATCCACAATAATGCTTGAGGATACAACTGCTATGAAGAGTGATTGTGTCGCGTGTTATCGCGTCAATTGATGCTATCAGCCCGCAAAAAAGAGACGATGAAAATCTACCCGAGCTCCAACCTCAACTTTGTCATCCCAAATTCACCCCAACCATGAATTCGAAATTCACCCACCACATCTATTATCTTCTTTGCCTCGGTACGATCCGGCTTCGGCCACCTTAATACCACTTCTTCTACGGTCCTTAATTATCCCACTTGTTCAATTCCTTCCTTCCGCATAAATGTCACAATCAAACTTCACCCCCGCTCTCCTAGCGGGAGCCCTCGCCGGTACCACGGTCGACCTCACCCTTTTCCCTCTCGATACTTTAAAAACCCGTCTTCAATCTTCTGCCGGCTTTATTGCCTCTGGAGGCTTTACAGGGGTATATCGGGGAGTGGGTTCTGCCATAATTGGCTCTGCGCCCGGAGCTGCATTGTTCTTCTGTACATACGAAGCTACCAAAAGCGCATTCGCGAAACGACGAGATACTTTAAATGCAAATATACCCGGGGGTCGCGAAACGGGGAAAGCAGTTGAGCATATGGTTGCAGCAAGTTTGGGAGAGATCGCCGCTTGTGCCGTTCGTGTGCCCACGGAAGTTGTCAAGCAGAGAGCTCAGGCGGGGCAATATTCAAGCTCCTTACTCACGCTCAAGGCGATTTTAGGACAATACAAACACATTGGAGTTGTAGGAGTGTGGAGGGAACTCTATCGTGGCTGGAGTGTTACCATAATGCGGGAAGTGCCTTTTACAATCATACAATTTCCTCTCTGGGAATCTATGAAGGCATATAGGAAGAGAACAAGTGGAAGAGATACTGTGAACGCAGTGGAAAGTGGGCTTATGGGAAGTCTTGCGGGTGCAGTGGCGGCTGCGGCTACTACCCCTTTGGATGTGCTGAAGACGAGGATGATGTTGGAGAAGCAGAAGAAGTCGACGAAGGTTTTGTTGAAGGAGATAATAGCTACGGGTGGTCCAAAAGCATTCTTCGCAGGGATAGGTCCAAGAGTAATGTGGATTAGTATTGGAGGGGCGATATTCCTGGGTAGCTATCAATGGGCATACAACGAATTGGCTAAGGAGGGAAAGGAATAGAAGGAAATGATACATAGGGCTAAGTTACTGGTGGGGCAAATAGTTTGATGGAATGACTAGGTACACATAGATAGCTTGATGACCACGTAGATACCCTCTCTCTAAGAGCATGATCTCACGATCGATATGAACACAAGTGTAATATTGCCTTAATAAACCAATAGCCTACACAGAATTTTAACGTCACAATGAACAAGCTCAGAGGCAAATCGGTTATTTCCCAGGAGATTTTCACCCACATACCAGCCAACTTCAAGAATTGTATAGACGCCTCTGAAGGACAGAGTATAACGGTACGCATGCTAAAACCTGACTCATTGCAAGCAAGACTATATACATCCAATAATTTTTCATACACGGCTTATTTAGGAACTTCAAAGACCGAATTGAAATGTTGCCCATTTCCTCATCATCGCCCCAAACTGATAAATGCAGAATGAGTATATATTGGGGGATCAAGCCGGAAAATCCAGTACACTCCACCCCTCCAGCTTTGCAGTGATATTACCTAAATTGTGCAAATCTACCTATTCATTGACATATATTTAATTCTATGACCATGTTCGGACGATCTAGTATTGATCACAAAATGGCTCCTTTCCTTCCGAAGCAAGTTCTGGAAATACATTCTGGGGAAGCGAGGTGTAAGTGAGGTGATTGACTTGGCCATTATGCTACCAAATGAAACGCCATATTGAATTCTACGAGGGTTTATAAGTCAATATCATAAACCAGACAGCTCAAATAAGTTTTAGAAAGATCAGTTGATTGACATTTATTATCAGCATCAAAATCGAAGTTCGTTGGTATAAGCACGGCCAACCTTCACTGTCGTTGTATCTCCACCTACTTTTATGGCAACAACGCATCGCTACATTATCACTTCATAATCACCGCCGTCAAGAGCCATTTGATTCCCACAATGAGAGCATAGTCGCACATACATATCCGCACATTCTGTTCATGAGGAAATGAAAATCAGCTGCCGAGATGTTGAAGAACATCTCGCTTCCAGCTGGAGCTTCTTGGATGCTACATATGGTAGTTATTCATAGGCATCTTCAATGAAGAATGTAGTTTATGAGAATTACATAGTTCACGTTAGCCGTGACATTTCAGATCATTGATAGGCCGTAAAAAGACGAGATTCGATCTACGCAACGCATAAGTCTACCAGTTTTGCATATTGATTAATTGTCTCTGGTAGCTTGTAGTTTAGTATAGTAAACTGAGACATAACGTTAAGTATAAGCCAAGTAGAAAAAGAATTAGTTCAATCGTGTACATGGAGGTCTTATTCTCATAGGACAACCCATATAGTATCTGTTTCCTCCGGAAGACCGCACGTTCCCTTTCCTGAGAATTGTTTGACACTCATATATATCCGCATGCTTAGTATTCGTGGGGCATCTACGAAATTGGAGGGCTTATGATTCCCCTTCTGAGTGATGCCATACTAATGCAATGACTATACTATCTATCTCCAATATTCAACATTTTCCATAAGACAGAAGCATAGATCGTGGTAGCTGACAAGCAAAACTACTATAGGGTAGGCAAATACTGTAGTACTGGCATGCCGAACGCAAATCCACAAGGGTGACGAGGGCAGTTACTTTCCACTAAGTTATAAAACAGCTCTGGAATTTGCATTACCAAGTCAACCAGATGAGCACGAGGGCAGGAATGGAGATATGGAATTGATGTAACGATACAAGAAGCCAAATATTCGAATGCTACTCGTAAGGTTCACAGACTTCAAGATCTGAGTGACTTTACGAGGATATGGCAATTCTGTTCAAAAGTAGCAGAAGAGTAACATCGTCATCATCTTCGCTACTATTCCCCAAACTCGGGTTCTTTTGGCGAAGATATACAGCATCATCTCTGGGAGCCGAGATACTATTCTCAGCAATTTCAGACGAGAGACTGCATATACTACACGAAAACCAGCGTTTACAAACAACTTTGCAGAAACCCTAGCCCCTCTTCCAATCAATATTTTGAACATCATGTTCTCTTTCGCTCTCGCTCCTTAGGCAGCACAATACGAACTGTCGTAAGTGGCTCAAATTTTCGACAATGCGACATCATTACTAACAGGAAATGCTGAAAGATCAGAAAACTATGAATGAATACCCATCGCCGACCGAAGCCCGAAGTCGGGTTTCAACAGGCCTCGTAAATCCCGAAGTTCAATTCAGAAGTCTAGATAAGTTTTCTTAATCCTGTTAAAGACCCAAGTTGCAATCTGATCTAGACTGTTAGTTTCGATGTTCTAAAAATATTGTTATTACTCTTATGGGCTTAATTATTTTCAATAAAACAATTAATCAAAAACACTTACCTGAAACGTTAAGAGGAGTTGAATGTTCCAACGTTGTTGATTGTGACATTGCAGTCCGGACTACTGGATACTCTAAGTAAGCACTTTGTTATAAAAAATACTACTACTTCCACGCTGCACCCAACTGTTTCTAAACACAACAGTCTAGAAACATGTGGGATGTACACTAACAGTAAAGTGAAATCCAGGGGACATTGCAGAAGTCAGCGTACCATTCGTACCTCGTAGCATTGCATGGAACCAACTTCGCGGAAGCGAAGACTATGTTGTTTTGAGTAATTGTTCCTCTGATATGATCAAGACCCTGAGCTCCGGAACTCAAGGTAGACTTTCTATCTTTCCCGAGTACCTATCGTAGAGTGTGATTCATTGATATGTTTGGACTAGGTATTTACACAAACTGGAGGGGTTCGTAGATGGTTGCCTACACCGGTATCTCATTGCCTGTTCTCGGGCAAGGAAAATTTTCGAATCATCGTCTGTATAAAGAAGCACAGTTGATGCAGCTTATTTCCCTGAAGAAATGAAAAACTTCAGTGATTACCGGGAGTAGTTCCGTTGCTTCCCCGGTGAACGAATGTAACCTAGAACCATTTTTTGGAAGCCTGGTTGTGAAACGAAATAGCACGATAAGAGGCAGCTCTTACCAATTCAAATGGAATCGCACAATTGTTATTTTTGGGAAGATCTGCGAAATTCCTCACGTTGCAAGGTGGGTGTCGTGCAGCTTTTGTCCTCTATAATCCCGTGATCGACAGCCAGTCTTGCCATGCCGCATCGAATTGAAGCAATTCGGGATTCTACTAGGCATGTGGTAAACATATCACTCTCTGCCATTGTGCTGAATGGCTGTTTTCCTTGTACTGTATGTAATATTCGCATAGTATCAGATGCGTAAGTGAGGTGTCTCGGAGTAGTTCCGTTGCCTTTCTTCTCGGCGATTACCAACCCATCAACTTAGCTTACCGGCGACGTCGGTGATACTAATGGGGTAAGCTGTGTACTCTGACACAGTTCAGCTTTATTAGAGTGACGAATGTTTACAGGGTGTTAACATATCGGATCATGACGGGGCACTGGCTTGGAGGCAGGTGTGAATGGCTACTTGATAGGTCACAGCCGGAAAACCGTTGAGCCATTCAAAATGGGGAGGCACATAATAGGTGGCAAAAAGTCACTCGTGTCATATGAGTAGAAGGATTTCATTCATGGATGTTTGGTTGACAAGGAAAGGCTAGACTAGGGCAACTCGAGACATTCAAGTCAACTTGACCTGTTATTGGCTGAACAAACGACTTCCCATGTTCCAGCGGCACCAAGCTAGTTAAAACCACCTTGTATGGAATTGACCAGATGATTTGAAGCCAAAGCAGATTTATGTTAAAGATCATTTGCTCGAAAAGCGGTTACATAGAATCTCTCCTCGGTCTCGCACTGGGCCGTCCAAGTTCAAAATACAAAATAGGAAATAAACCGAGAGTTCTAGTAATGTTCATATTTCTATTCAAGACCCAGAATTAGCTTATGACTCCTGATGCACTGCTGATGAGTCCCAAATGGGCAATGGCTGAAACTTTTTACGAGTGCAGATAATCCTTGGAGAACTAAAGAGGCACAATATCAAAATCTTTCTCTTATTGGACAAACCATTTCTCTAGAGAACTGAAATTTAAGGCCCCTTTCTATTGATTATCGCATTGTGGAGTTCTTTGGGACCCAGAATACTTTTTGAAACAAGAGTGTCCACTTGGTCTCTAAAAATATTCAGATGCACATCAACACTGGCATATACGATTTGGTGTGTGTGTGAATGGCTGTTCCACCGACTGCATAATGCTTGAAGATCTTGTTTGACTTGCCGCGATACTCCACTGGAAGGTATTTATTAAGCGCTGAAGATGCGCAACCACTAGGACTGCATATGGCGTGTAGGCCGTGGGCTCTACTGCCATTTCAGGTGCAGACTGTGCCTCGCGGAACGGAACGACGCTGTGAGATCTTTGATGGAGATGTTCTTAGGATTCTACGCTGCCTTAACTGGCTTCGATCCGAAAACGAACATTCGTTGAAGTACCCGAAACGGAATTCAACTCCGAATTCGTTTCAAGTGCGGAGTGATGAGATTGGAGGTATTGGATATAGAGTTTAGTGATAAGAATAGGTATCATCTTCTGATGAACAAGGAGAGGATATCCAGGTAGTTTATCCGGAAATGCATTACAGGGTAGCTAAGGTAGCTTTGGTGAACGTTGCTTGATGCCAATCAAGTGGAAGGATACTTGAAGGAATCGATCATCGAAGGTTGCGATAGGTGTGATGGAGGGGTGGAAGTCGTCTAATTTTGGTGGCTCATTGCTCCTACCAGAAGGTTGACCAGGTTTCTGAACCCTGCAGAATAAGAAGAGCGTGTCATCCACGTTTTGGTATATTTTGGTGTACGTAAAAATGCAAGCAGACAGATTTATAACGACTTAGCAAGGGGAATAGATTGAATCTCCGGGGCTATGTCGACATATGAAACGATCTTCAACTGTTGAAGACTTTCCTGCAGCTCGAACTGCCGCATTCTAACTATCAACCTTGAGTGGAGAATTTTAGCGTAATGCATTCGTTCAGACGAAATATACATCTTGAATATCAAGGATGATGTAAGGCTGGTGGTTGATCATGTTGGGGGCCAAGTCAGATAGATGGGGCTGTCGGCTTAGATCATGGATTATAGAATTCTGGTCCGCATTTTAGATGAGATGAGATGAGATGAGATGAAGCCCCCGTCAGCCAGTCAGCTTTTGATAGTACGCATTGTTGCTGTACGAATTAGACAATTGCCGTTGTCCTGTATCGATGTGTGGGATCATTTGTGAGACTATTCAGGTTCCCCCCACGTAGACATGATTGCTTACTTACATTGCAGTTCGTAGACTTGACCAATGAGAAGATATCCCGCAATATCCTCCCAACTTGCCAACAATACACAATAGATTTGATGCATAGTAAGAACTAGACAATCAGCCAATGTGAGTGGTGACCATAGAATGGAAGTTGGTACAAGAATAGAAGATGTAATGTAATGGGCTGGGTGTAATGTAGTAATGGAACGGAGAATACCCCGAATTAGGCGATGGGCCTCTTTAGCGTCGGGGAACGATCACCCCGATATTCAGTAAGATTCACAATTGTTTTCTCGTTGCCCATGTACAACATAACATTTCAAGCACACACACCTTCTATTTTGTATGAGATGATGAGATATGACATAATATCAAGAAAATAAGTCCGGATAATTTCTTGCTTTCTACTTGGGAAACTTGTTGATAAGTTTTTGTGAAGTCGGCCAAGACACTACCCATGATTTCACAATTATCTTTCCATTTATCCTTCCATTTTGAAGTCAAATCTATACACAGAGATATTGCATGTTACGTCTCCAACCCAGGTATCTTGTAGTACCCAGTACCTTGTTTGAAAGGACTTGCCGAAAGAGCATCACTAAAGTAACTTTTGCAAGGTCTTCGTATATTATTAACCACTTACTACTCAGCGGAGGAACGGATGGGAGAATGTGATGGTGGGCACTTGAGATTCGAAGTGAATTCAACTCTTTTCACCAATGTATCTAATCCTCATCCGAATGATCACAACCCAGTCCTCGTCCATAGTTCTCCATGATTTTCACTTGCCACTATCAATCGAACGATATATCCCGTTAATCCCCTGAGTTCTCCACTATCGTCCAGAACATCATGGATAACATTTCCGGAATTGTTGCTATCCTCAAAAGGAAAAAACAAGCTCAGATCATGTCAGATGAGATTAATAGCAGGCATCAACGATGATCTCCCATGGAAGATCAAAGCGTCTATCGAAAGATCATCTACAAGGCGAGATGCTTTTGATTGTAGCCGCCGTTTAGGAGCGTACCACTGCCGTGCTATCCGTTGCGATATCATCTGGGTTTGATTGCTTCTTGGCTTATCGGCTTATATAATCAGATCTCAGCCTCCAAGCTCGTTTGTTTCAAAAGCTTCTGAAACCTTCGATCAAGGGTAACACAGAAAGAGTGTTCTTTGCAGTACTCGGCGTAGCGCCATTCTTTTGAAGTGTGGGTGAAAAAGAAACCCAATTTTCAGAAGCGAACTACACCATGTACCATCAAAACAAACAGTATATCGGACAACGTTGCCACGAGCATGACAAGCAAGAAACGGGCCAGAATGTAACGGTTGTACATGCATCATGTATGACAATCATGGGTCATGGTTATTATGAATTCGGTTGCTCCCTTGTGCATAAATGTAAAATATCCTAGTTCAAATTACAATTCACGGTATTACTCCGTGCAATTAGCCTCGTCTATCGAGAAGGGACGAGGGGACTCAACGGGAGCTCCCCTTATCAATTGCATCTCGATGTGCAAATGATCAGCATTGTCAGCCGAAACTAGCCATGTTGACGGCCAGCAGTAGAACCAACATCTGACATATCTAACAAATCGAAAGACAACACATCAATCTTAGGGGGTGAAATGCGCGCGCTTAAAATACCGACTCTTCCCCTGCCCGGAACACGCACAGCCATTTACCCCGTCTCCGTCCGGACCGGTTTTCACTGTGGGGTTAAGTTTTGGCCCGTTGGTCTCTACTCCGTAGAGACGCAAGGGTATGCGTTCTTTTTGAAATTTAGCCTTCTGACCAATGACCATATTTTTCACCAACCAACAGCTCGGATTTTCAGCCAATAGATGGCCAATCCATTGGAGCGGTATCGATGCCAGATTTACAGTCATTACTGTGTAAGCACCCTTCAAAGCAACAGAAAAACGTATGATTAATCCACAAGGAGAGGGGGATATGCCCTGATTTTCTGCTCTTACCTTCTCTATTCGGTCTAGTCCGTCCAAAATCATTTCCCATCTAATATTTTGATTCTATTTCCAATTTTCCATCAAGTCATACATCTACTTCGTACATACGGTAAGTACCTTTGTTCCTCCCCGGCCACTACTTCCCGGTCATTTTGCCCTGCTAATACCCCTGTGATTCTCGCTTACCGCACACCCTCCAATCCAACCCATCGACCCGGCATAATGTTCTCCCTTTCTTACTTACATCTTTACCCCTACCCTAGCATTCATATATTCTTGAGCTATTCCTGTTCGATTACACCTATTCTTTGTCAGTTTGTACCCACTAGCCCCATCATATAAGTCAGCATTAGCCTCATTTCGTACCTGCCGCCCTAATCACATCCATCATTCTAAGCAGCAATGACCATGGTTCCATTTCACCTATTGATTAGATACTTGAGTAGCCAATAAGTTAATTTACATTCAATTTATATCTAATAGCCCAAGCTCCTTACCAACATTGAAACAACGAAATACAAATAATTCCTATCATGTGAATGATTTAATTCCAAATTCAGAATTATGTCCCCAATTGGGATTTCACGAGGTGCCCAATGATCTCGAGAGAATCGAAGATTATTCCAACTTCTGGTACGATGATAGAGACAGCTGAAAGGGGCATACATGATACAGCATCCAATTCGCAATGCAAAAACGAATGCATACACCGAGAGCACTCAAAACAAGGCAAACGAAAATTTCATAATGGTTGTTCAGGCAAGGCAAATGATTTAACTCAGGTGTCAATTCAAAATGGAATTTTATTTTTCTATGTCATCTTATCTCATCTATTTGATCTGTGCAACTAACAGTCCCCAAATTTTAATTTGGCCATCCAACTATCGAAATAGTTCCAGCTTCAACTCGCTTGTAGACATCCTTCCCCTTCACCATTTTTTTGGCAGTTACAAAAGACGGAAAAATAGAAATCTCTCTATGTAGTGTACCATATCACATAACTCAGCTCCGATTCATACACATAGTAAGGAAAGAGATAAAAAATAAGAAAATAAAAATTGATATCAAAAATTGAAGAGATCCGGAATTCATCATGTCTTTTCCATCCAATCCCATTAGCCCAATCCCATATTTATCCTGCCGTATAAAAATCATCTCGTTTCCATCCATCATCCTACCAAGCCTTTGTTTCCCAGTGCCGACCGACCGTTTGTGTGATGTTGTATCCCGCTGACGGCGGGATTATAGAATTTGAAAAGGGTATTCGTACGCTGAAGGAAATATAAAAAAGAATGAACAAAAGAGAAGTTATAAATAAAACAAGATTGCTAGAGAAGAAAAAACGGAAAACAAACAATCAATACAATAAGTTGATGGATAGCATCAAGATCCCACTCTCAAGAAAATCCACCCAACTGTTTGTAAAAGTACATGTGATGAGTTGATATTGGAAGCGACCGAGGTTCGAATCCAAACCATCGGGATTTCGCAAATCGCAGATTGCAGAAAAAAAAATGGTGGATGGTTTCCCCAAAATGACACCGAGTATGATTACACAACGCAAAGCAACACAACACAACACAACCAAACAGGTAGGAAAGGGAAAAAGGGAACAGTTGACCCGATGCAATGCAAGGCAGGGCAGCCAACATTGCGACTGCACTTCCCAATGGACGCGTGAACGAGCGCTGAGCATTCATCTCCCAATCTTGCATTTGAATTCGTGCGGTCGGTCGTGCATCGTACATCCGGTTGTGGAACCATCAGCGACCCCCAACCTAACAAGTGTTCTTTGGCGTATGGAGACATGTAATTGTTTGGAATTGAACCGGAAGTATCTTTTTAGTGTGATAGTATACATGCGGAATGAATAGTGCGGCGGTACAATACGATACCAAAAATGCAGGTTCGTGCTGACATCTGACATCCGCGCATGCACGTCGGTTTTTTTCTGGAAAAATTCATTTATGATTGATGACTGATGATGACTGATGAGTTTGAACCGAAGCGCTGAGCTATCGAAAATCTAGGTGATCTTTTCGTGTTGTGCAATATTTTGTGTAAGGCTCTGATGGAAATGGAAATGAAATGAAATAATCTTCAAATTCCCTCGGAAATTTTATGCCCATGGTATCCATCTCGCCGTGACCGTTCTCAATATCCTCCCTTGCGCCGAACAATAATGATAGTAAAATCTACTGAGTATGCCAGATAGGCTCATGATTGTGATGTTCCGAGCTTGTCGTCATTAGATATGGAGCCCCTGATGAGGCTGATGTAAGAGGGCTAACCATAGCATCATGAGGCGCATGACCGGAGCTTCCGCTGTGTGGGGGTGATGAATAGTGGGAGTTCTGAATGTAAGATGGATTCCGTCCCATCTGATCTGGATGAGGTGGAAGCACTAGCTTTAGGGTGTTCATGGCATTGTTGTCCATAGCGTAGTTCTGAGGTCTGAAATCAACAGTTTCGATATCAAAGCGTTTAGAACAACCATCTTCCATATGTCTATTGCAGTTGTTAGTTTGGGGAGACAGTAAAGATATAGAGTGGGAGGGAGGCGTACCTTCTCAGTGTGTCTTTTCTTGCAAAGTATCTACTGCAATAGTCACATTTATGGTTTCGTTGCTTCATGTGAACACTCTGGTTGTGGCGTTGGAGGTCCGTCTTCCGAACAAATTTTTTGGTGCAGTTGTCCACGGTACATGGAAATGGATACTCTCGGTCTGCATCATGAGTTTCCATATGCGCCTTGTAGTTGTAACTACGACCGAAAAGTTTTCCACATCCTTTAACACGACATTGGAAGTTTGCGTCTTCCTTGGTGGTGAGCTTTCGAGGTCCCCTGGTTCTTGCTACTACGCTTGGACGTCGAAAATCTTGTGATGGCGATCTATCCTGACTTTCGGATCGTCTGTCATAAGTCGGGATTTGTAGAGCTGAGAATGGTGGCAAGTCAGTGGAAGTGTATTCAACCTTTTGTCCCCATGGTGATTGGTCGTAGTATGAAGTCTCGAGCGACCCTGGATAAGTATTTGTTGCACCAACATATTGAGTGTGGCCATTGTGGGGGGAGCCTAGTGTGAAGGAATCACTATTTGGAGCAAATTCTGGATGGTCTTCCATCTTTATACGTGGAGTGTAAGAAGGTATTGATCCTGCTTGAGTAAAGATCTCTGAAGGTGGAACAGAAGAAAGTGAAGAGCGATGAGAGGTATTGCTGGAGTGAAGTGGAGAAGCTGGAAGAAGGGATGTTTCGGCAGTTTGGGAAGTGGTATATATATCAGAAGTGAAAGGAGCTGATACTGCCGGATTATAGGAGGCAAAGGGATCATACTCCGCGGAAAGGATGTTAGGCGTTGACCTTGATGACCTGGGCGAATCACGGTGTTGCAAAGGCGTATCTGCCCAGTGGTTGGTGATCACAGACGATGAGCCTCCTGACTCCGAGCTAGCATCCTGATTGTCCATTGCTGGTGGAGATCCTGGAATAGAGCAAGAATAGAGTCCCAAGTCTTGAATAGAATCCGTCGATCTGTATCTCGAGTCACTTTGAGCCGGTGAAGGATATTCAAAGAGTGGCTGTGAGTGGCCTGAGAATGTGAAAGGCGGCGTTGGGGAACGAGTGGATTGTGGTGTCAACTCCATAGTGTTTATAAGAATAGAGAAGATATATTAGGAGAAGTAGAGAAGTGATGGAAGGAGCAAATAGCTAATGTAACGGTTGGGGGCTAGAAGTGTGACTTGAGTAATGGCTTATAGTGCCAGGTACTGGTAGATCACGACTTGGAGAGGTGTAATAAAGATCCCTGAAGTGTGATGTGATATTTCATACAGAATCTGAGGCGATGACTGTGGAGAATGAGGACTTGGACCGTGACGAATATGAACCTGAAGGAATCGGGAGTTTGGGAGCTTTGGGAGTGATATCCAACAGGATGGGAAAGGTTGAAGATGCAATATGAAGCTACAAGAATAGCTGGAGTTCAAGTGTTAGGAAGATTGAAGGATGTAGGGTGGTAGATGAGCTGTATATTTCTTGTTCTTTCGAGGAAGAGAAAGGAAGACCACGAGCATCTAAGTATTGCAAGGCAGATTTCCAAGGGTTGTCGTGCTTTTCAAATAAATATATATAAACATAGCGGCTTTCATGGAATCCTGTAACTCACCAGGGTTGCGGCAGTCTAGGTTGGCATACGGAACTAGTCAGAAGAGGAAGCAGGGGGGTGAGCCCCATGGTCCATGGAAGTTCAAATCGGTGGCACCCCTGTCATATAAGCCAACTGCAGGAGACGCACTGGTTAAGATCCGACATAAAGGTAACAAAAGTTACCCGTAAGCAAGGATATTATGCTCATTCTGCTCTATTATAACGGCAAGTAAGTTAAATAAATTAGGTTAAGAGTGCAAAGTAATATGGGGAAGGGCAAGTGGAGGTTTTGTTATTGTATGGGGCAAGTTATTAGTACAATCGAAATGACTGTATGGTTTTTAGTCCCTCGTTTAGAAGAGCTAACGACCCCAAAAGATTGTTAGAAGCAGTAGCTGAAAACGTAGAATGCATCTAATTGAATGAAATTGGTATTTCCAACAGACGATTGCAAGACAACACTTCAAGTTGCTACATTTGATGGTAAAAAGCAGGCTCAGGGGTCCATTCGTCCCAGGGTCTTGAGGAAGAGTACAAAATGAAAGACTAAGCCTTGTCATTGTTGTCAGATAGATCTGACAATGATTGGCTGAGATATGATTTGAGGTATCTTTTTTGGGCCATCTCGTAATTTGATCTCGTTTAGAGTGAGTGCTGAGGCCGTTGACTGAATTGGGGATGTGTTCTCAAATATCGGGATATCTTTCACCATCAGATAATGAGATTCTTATCCGCAAGGGTTCCCGCTACAACACCACGCTCAATTTTGGAAAGTTCGCGAGAAATCCAGGGACGTCTAAGTAAAGCTTTCCTGACTCCATCATTACCCTTACCATATATGGAATATCCGTACAAGACTTCTTAACAGTCAATCGTAGAGTAGATATCTCTCATATCCCGGATGTATGATCGTACCGGAACCGGAACGCTGTGTGGATCAGAGATAACATGGTTGCCCTGCCGAATAGCACGTTGTCAATAGCACTTGGATTTGTATTTGATCTTTCCAACTCAGTGTTTCGAGAATCATCACGCAAACTAATTGGTATTTGGTCATGGGGAATGACCTTCTAGAGGGCAAACGTGTTGGATGACTGTACTCCGAGTCTCCGTAAGGGAAGGTTACTAGCAAACGCGCTGCAAGAATTAAAAATTGATACTAATCATCATAACCATTAGTGGCCGTTCTAGCGTCTGAAAGCTTATAATTTTTTACTTCTCCACTGATCACTTCCATTATCTCATCCACATATTAATTAGCTCGAGACTAGGTAGCTGGGTGCCAGGTGGTAGGTATCCTTTGCCATTGACGCGCGAAATCACCAATTTACCCGCTGTTTGGGTATTAAAATCAGATCAATCTTACTTTTTCGACCAGTCATTCAAGACATTCCCAATCAAATGCCAGAGGATGACGATAAAAAAAGTGCGCACAGCCTTGGGTAGTTTAGTAGCGACGTTAGAACTTAGGACAGTACCTAGGAAACGGCTATTGGAATAGGCCAGTAGGAAACATACCTCAGATAACAAACAACACCATAACAATATTTTAAGGGTTCAGGGCTGTACGGTACGGTACTGTACTTTATTATGGCATTTCTGAGTGGACCACATGTTTAGACCCGCAGTCAAGTCTGGTCAGATGAATGAAAATAGGGAAATGGGAAAATTGATGAATTCAGATCTTACAGCATGAAAATGATGCCTTGCTAGACACATCGTGGAGGCCAGGTTACAGGATGGTCGATCGGTTGTTGTACTTGTTGTAATGCGTTACGTTACTTTATCTTTGTCTACTTGCTTGCTTCCGTGTTATTCTTGGGTCATCGAGTCGAGATCAAGATTGATATTTTGGTCAGATAACAGTCAGAGAGGTTCGGCTGCCTGCAGATGGGGGAAACAGATTGTCTCGGCTGCCTCTGCCCTAGATAAGATTAGTATGATTTTATGAGATTTCGAGAGTTGAAGCAGCAATAGATCCTCCACTTCTGGTTTAGCTGCAATAAAACTCAAGCCACTGTATTTTGTATATTTTGTACGTGACAGGCTACCGAGCATGACCCTGAATGGCTATGTCTTTTGACCTCCCACCAACACAATTAAGGGACAGCTCGTTTAGGTCGATTTGCGGGCGTCCTTGATCAGTGCATCAGAGGGCTTAGACCGGTACAACTATCGAAGTATTATCAAGATCTTGGCTGATCAGTATGATTACCTCAGTCTTTCACTCTACTCTATCTACTTCTTTTGGAACGATTCGCGGATTGTCGTTGCATCATAGAGCCATTTGTTTAGTACGTTTGCTCCCCTCCTGATCCCCTCCTGATCCCCTTCATTCACGCGATAGGATGTAACTCATTTTCTTTTCCTTCCTCCCAATTACTTGGGTCCGTATGTTCGTACTTTCGATCCAGTCAGAAGCCCAAGTTTGCAACCGAGTTCATAGGGCCAGTTGTTCCCACATACTAATAACTAGCCTGCCCTGCCAATCTAATTATCGACCGTGTGAAGTTTTGGTCTAGGCTAACAAGCATGTAGATCTTTTTGGGACCGGATGGGTACATATAACTCTGATGGTCGGATCGCACTCTACTCCGTATTAAAAAAGAGGCTGTTGGACCGAAATGACAATTTTCCACTTTATTAATAATAATGACCAAATCCTGACCCATGGAAACCGAACGGTGAATGCCATATTCCCATGTTTGAATCCAACAGTTACTTGACCAGATGTCCATCTTCTCTGCTCATCCGCTCATCTAATCCCATTTTTGGAAATGTCTAAATTTGACCTACCGCAATGACTGTGATGATATACAAGATGTCAGACAGCCTAAGACCCATCAACAACCTTCTTACACCTAGCCATTGAGTCGATCTCGTTCCAACATCCACACCTCGTCGTCTCGTCTGCCTGTGCTCCCCGAGAAAATGCCCACACACTCTTACTGATCTAGCTTCATACCCTGGCTGTTGTAAGTTGTAACTGAAATTCCAACCCTTGTAAGTTCGTCCCAAATAAATCCCATAGGTTGAGAACGGCTTATAGCCGGATGTGTTTTTCCTGCGACAGCGCTTAGATCCCTGAAGTTTTTCAAACCCGACTGGCCAGTACAAGCAGGAGAGAAGGTCAGTAGATGGAGGAAGATGAGGGGGAGGAAAACCAAGTTTTGGGGCCATCCGATGTTGTGTGATTATGGAAGAGATGCAGATGCACACTTACACGCGATGCAATGCTACACTTTCCCTTGGGTAGATTATTATGTACCAAGTAACCGTACGTGAAAATCCCTCCTTGCCATGCATATCTCTTTGTTTGGGAATAATGAATGACATCTATATTTATCAATGATGCATCTGGGTTTCGTCCATGTTGGTCTATTCGAAGTGATAACGGCCCCACGACCGGTACCCTCTTCGTGAGATCGAGAATAGACCTGAGATGATCATATGCCAATGATGCAATCACACATCCCTTGTTTGTTTGATGACTCTTTTCTTTTTCTGCTTCTTTTAGCTGGCCTCCATACTCAAGCTCGATACTTTGATACCGCAAATCTGCCTTGAGGAGGCAGACTTCGCGGTTAATGTTCAGCCTCTGCTCATGAATCATGTAAACGAGCTTCGATATCCTGCATGTGCAGGTAAACTACGGAGGAACCACGAGATAGAATCATCTAATCATATTCATTACAAAACCCCCATAAGTAATTTTCTACTTACAATTTCAAAATTCCATCTGCACTCCGCCGAGGCTGTGGTGGGGCTTCCATTCCCTTCTACCAATTCCGAAAATCCTCCCCTGAATGCAACATCACCTACGTAGACATAGATCACATGAACATTGACACCTTGATCATAACAACAGCAATCAAGTTCTAAAAAAGAATCTAAAACAAAAAGTTCTCCTTGGGGCTATCAGGATTCCAAATCCACCATCCAATCAAATCCAACCCAATCCAGAAATTCCTCCATCTAATCACCCACACATCAAAGGATTCGAAACAACACTATACCTACCTACATACTGCTGCGTATTCGCACAGAAACTCAAGAAATGCCAAACATGCTCTATCTGTCTACAAAAAGCCCCCCCGGGTAACATATCCGATCTCAACTCAATTTGACACCCATCAGTTTAATCCATCTCTATCTAGTAGGTAGTTCTCTGCGGTGAGACTCCTTCCGGAACCGTTTTTCTTCACGCTAAATTATCATCTAAACTTAAACGAAAGGATTCACATTCTTGCGCAACCACCACAACAACCTCAAGGCCCATCGCCACCACCAAATAATCCTATACCACAAAAATAGGCGATGTACAATCTGTCAGGGTCTTTCTGTAAGGTACGGTACCTACATCGTGTATTCGTAAATCGTGCCCTGAAACGCGATCTGATGTATAGTATTATCTACGCGGCGCTTCATCCTAATCCATCCCATCCCATTTCGTCTCATCTCATCTTACCTCATTCACATGCCACAAAAGGCCTGGACAATGAGTAATCTGGGGATAATGGAATTTTGGCCATGTACGATCCATTCTAAATACACACATGTAGACAGGGCTACAACTACATTGGCACAGACAGGTACGGAGGAATTACTCCCCTATCCTATCCGTCGACGATTCGAATTTCATGCAGCAAAAACCATGCCTGTCACTGAATCCTTCTCGCGCGAAATAATCAAACAAGCCCTATTCTACCACTCCACTCTACTCTAGCCAAGGTAAAGGTGGTTGAACCATATTCCGTGTCAAGTTCCATTTTGTAAGTGAAACTTGTCAACCTGCTGCATTTGGCCGAAAGACGATAAGAGTTACTAGGGATGAGGACGAGATGAGATTGTAATGATATTTGTTATTAATTTTTATGATCAATGAGATGAGAGACGGCTCGTAAGCTTGGTCAATATTTGCCCTCCTAGTACCGAAAACGACCGACCAGAAACACCTAACATAATGCTGAAAGTTTTAAAGACTGAAAATTAGAAAAAAGCACGCTAAAGCTTGATGGAAAAACGCCATTAAATATACACCCTCTAGGTACGGTAGCTCACATAATTAATGGGCGGTGGCTCCAGACTGTCGTCGCCCTCAAGGACACTACCGAAGTGGTTAGAAATATATAAATCGATCACAGGATTTTCACTCACGAATACTGTTTAACCAAAATTCCCTCTCCTCCAGTCTCCATGTCTATGCTGTAAATGTAGAAGCCCCCATCGCTCGTCACTACCATTACTTGAGGACTACTGCTACTCATTGCCACAACACTTTTGACTGGACCACTTCGGGGAGTAACTCCCATTCCTCCTTTCGGAAGCTTAATGAAAGCGAAATCTCTCGCTGGTTCCCACATTTCAGTGACAGCTTGGGGTAGGTATCCTCCAACGACTCCAGCAACACCTTTACCCACCATTTGCGAGGATCTCCTGATCATGCTTCCAAAAGTGCCACTAGACTTGGTTTTTTCTATAGGAACATCTGCCATTTCACTGCCAGGTGATATCCCAGCTGGAGGAGACCCATTCTCACTATCAAAACTTCGGGATCGTCTCCATTTATCTTTATCGCCGGGAGATCGTGGGGACTCCGGCAAACCAGTAACAGGCCCGCCCAAACGGAATATATGGATTGTATCAGAGTTTGAAGATACGCAGAGCAGCGTAGAGCTCATATTAAACGATAGACTAAAAATTGATGACGGATAAGTGCCTCTTCGAAATTGGTAGAGCTTCTGTCCATCTGGTACCGAAAATACCCTAATAATGGTTCCTGTTTCTGACGCGGTTGCCAGCAACGTCCCATCATTGTTCAATGCAATACAAGACAGTGGCGCCCGATGTGCCTCAATAACATTTACAGCCTTTAATGACTTCGCGTCAAATATGAGAACCTCTCCGGATGTCGGTGCAACGTATGGAGAGAGCGGTGGTGCATGGGCTGGTCTCTTATCTCCAGTCTCCTCCCTGGGCTTTGGTAGTGGATATGCCAAATAACAGTTGTCAGACGAAGCGGATAGGGAGCATATGGCGTTGGGGTTTGCTGACGTAGAAATGGTGTATAGTAGACCCATGTTCTGTATATCGTACAAGTATATTTCCTCCTCCAACAACACGGCAAATCGTTTTCGGTTCAACCGCACCGCCAAGACCGCAGATGGGAATGTAAGTTCGCATATCACCGTGCCTCTCTGTAGTGAAAAAAATGGTCAGCATATGTGATACTCGGAGCTCCCAAAACATATGATAACCTTGATCTCAAACCGTACCTTGGTATTCTGAATCACAATATGTCTGGGTGACTGCTTGATGGCCACCAAAGACGTCGAGAAAAGCATCTCGATTATGGTTACGTTCTCATTGTCCCCCGTGAATATCTTCGAGAATGGCTCGGTGTGGTATATTCGAAATCCTTTGGCAGTTCCTGATGAGAGGCATTAGTAATTATCGGTATTGGATCAGATAGAACACCAACCAACTGCCAGGCAGCTGTAATCCTGGTTGAACGTAACATAATTCATGGCTGCGAATCAGGAGGCCCCAAAGCGATTATATGCGCGACGATGTTTCTCCAGGATAATGCAAGAACTGTGCGCTGCAAGCTTCAGGGTTGATTGGTAGTCACAAAGGCGTTGGTTGAAGATTAGGAATGGCTCTTCTGCGGATGTCACTCAAGATCAACTAGACAGCGCAGCTGTAGCAATTGATGTTCTTTTGTATGAGCTGCACATTTGATTTCGAGTCTCAAGATTGATGCCTCGATAAACGACTTCAAGGAAGTTATTGAGGGACGCGGGGTTGTTTCCCATTCTCTCTAAAGAGCTCCAGGAATGGGAGCTGGTTCGCCGCCTAAATCTCGGTAATTCGGCCGCTAGACTAAAATGTCAAAGCCGTTGAAGTTCCAGTATCAAATTTTTGCCAGAGGACTTTTGAGCAGTTTGTGAGACCTTTCGATTTATTATACTCGTAGGTAAGGGAGAAATCTTTTGAAATCATGGAAGGTCAAATACAAAATGGGCATCGCCCAGCGAAAGTCTCCAAATCTTCTGGGCAGACCAAAGCCCAGAAAACTGATGATTCAATCATGGGTGTAAGTTTTTACACTGGAAAATCTCTATCTTCTGTGGATGTTAATGAAAATTAGACCAATAACAGCAGTATTGTTTCCAAACGCAGTGTTGAGCGTCTCTACTTTCCAAATGAACCACATTTCTTTCGTTATTTCGTTAAAAAACCCCTTAGGCGATCCCCTCTCATAAATCGTGGGTATTGGCTACGTATGAAGGCTATAGACCATGTAGTGAAACAGTTCCTGGAGCAGAAGTCTGAAAAACAAAAGGTTGTTATCAATCTGGGATGCGGATAGTAGGTCTTAAAACCTCGGGTTTACACACTGTTCGCTGATGTTCCAAAGTGATCCCCTTCCATGGCAATGTATGAGTAGATATCCTGCTGCTTCTCAAGGTGTGAAGTTCATCGATATCGATTACAAAGATTTAATGATCAAGAAGCAAACGGTGGTACAAAACGCACCAGAGCTCAATTCCATGCTCACTAATCTGAATATCATTCAAAATGGAGACATATTGCTCAGTAGTGATCAGTACTTGCAACTGGGATGTGACTTGCGAGATCTTAAGCGGCTTGAAGAAACTATATCAAAAGTTGTGGATATAGAGAAATGTTCATTCTTGTTTACGGCAGAGGTTTCAATCACATATATGCCCACGGAGGCAGCAGATGCACTGATACAATGGGCAAATAAACTTCCCGATGGTAAAATCATTTCCTATCTTCTCCAGGGTTGTAAAGTTAACCTCTTTTAGCTCGTTTCTGTCTTCTAGAGCAATTACTTCCAGAAGAAATAAGTCATCCGTTTGCAAAAACAATGATGGCACACTTTGACAAGCTCGGTACACCTTTAGGCGCCTGCAAGAAATACCCAACTGTGGCGGCGCAAGACAGACGTTTCCGTTCTTTAGGGTGGCCATCTGTATTAGTTCGCAATCTATGGGAGCTTTGGGGAGCCGAAGATTTTCTAGATTCTAGTGAAAGAATTGCTTTGGACAGCGTTGAACCTTTCGACGAGTGGGAAGAGTTTGCTTTATTTGGCTGTCATTATCTATTACTCGTCGCAGATAATGTGAGTACAGAGAATCGTGAAGCGATCCAGGAGAGCTCTAAGCAAAACTTGGATGGCTTTAAGACTAGCTACACTGAAAGTATATATTCTGAGTATCCAAAAGCTCAAGGCCAACGAAGATTTGCCGCTACACTCTCTCTAAAAAGTGAGAAAAAGGGCCAAGATCTCATTGGTAACTTTTCCGGCATGGGTCTCAATACTCGAGTTAGCAGTTGTGACGTGTACTCTACAGATATACATGGTTTCAGTTCATTCGATTACCAAGATTCTCACTCATGGCCATCAAGTCGCATGTGCCACACTATCACCGAAATTGGCGATGGTGGATCTCTGTTAGTTGGTGGTCGAACGTCGCCAGATAATTCTATAGCGGACTGCTGGGTGTACCATAAATGGTTAAACGCTTGGGAGAGAGTTGATGATCTTCCTCAGCCGAGATATCGACATTCTGCTGTCCATCTTGGCAATGGCTATGTGATGGTTATTGGTGGCAAAAGTACTTCAAGAACTCTGGTCGACGATATCATGATCTGGAGCCGACAGGGTGGATGGGTGAGATGCAGTACAGATTCAAACGAGCGGCCATCACCTACCATTGGTTCTTCTCTTGTTATCTATCCTAAAGGATTGCAATCTGATTCTCCAGGGTCAAGTTTTGGAGTTATCGCTGGTGGCATAGCTGGAGATGGACTAGTCCAAGAAGAGGTTTGGGAATGGAGTATATCGCAACATACGGGAAAGGTATGCCTCACACTTAGATACATTTGATCTTTAAAGCTGACATAGGTAGCAACCTTGCATCGTTTTCAAACTTCTTGGACGTCCCAATACAAAGGCCGAAAACGGGGCAACTCTTGCTCGTTTTGGCGCACAAGCACTGATCCACCAAGGCAATATTATTGTTGTAGGCGGTATTGTTAGAGATGTTCTATTGCCCCTTTCACATGAGATATGCAGCAGTAGTATCGAAGATATGACGAGAGCCGAGCTCTCTTGCTCAAGCGTATCGATGAGTTTTGAACCGCGGCCACTTCTCATCGGCACTTCTGCAATCTCCAATGGCGATAATATCATAATCATGGGCGGTTCAGCAGTATGCTTTTCATTTGGAACATTCTGGAACAAGGGTTGCTATACGTTAACCGCGAAACACTCTGGCGATTCCAACTCCGGTGAAAATGCCACGAACGATGCTTCGTGTGCACCATGGAAATTTGTGCATACTTTCGATGCTGCTCCTCCTCCTAAATCAACTCCTACTAGTCTCTCAAGCTCGGCTCCAGGAACTCAGATTCTGGTCAAAGTACCACGGGTAAAGATCGATTCATCTGTAGAGTTTGACAAGATTCTTGACGCCAGCAAGCCTGTCATCCTTGAAGGCCTCGACATCGGTGTTTGCACTCAAGAATGGACCTCTGGGTATTTGAAGGCCAAAGTTGGTGCGGATAGAGAGGTAAGTCTGCACCCGTCCTCCTTATAATTTGTCTTTAATTCTTATAGGTTGTTGTGCATGAAGCATCATCAGAGAATATGAACTTTAGCTCGAAGAACTTCGCGTATGTCACAAAGAAGTTTGGCTGCTTTTTAGACGAGGTAGAAAAGGGAGAAAAGCTCTATCTACGTTCACTATCTGCGGAAAAGGCATCAGAACTCCCTGCCGATATCGTGAAAGATTATCCTGCGATTTCCGCGGATTTTAAACTGCCTCCAGAATTAGCGTCCGTTACGGATAACGCACATAGCTCCCCGCTACGTATCTCCGGACCCGTGAATATGTGGTTACATTATGATGTAAGTTTTCTCCCCGCTAAATCAAAAGATGAAACCCAAGTCTTAACTTAACGTCTTTAGGTTATGGCCAATGTTCTCTGCCAAGTCAGGGGCTCTAAGCGCCTTTTACTCTTCCCACCTTCCGATGTCAAACATTTCGACTTCGCCCCCGGTGCTTCAAGCTCGGGTATAAATGTTTTCGAAAACCTCAGCGATCCTAGCCTATCGCATACGCACCCCCATGAAGTCTTACTCCAACCGGGCGATGTACTATTTCTCCCTTCGCTCTGGCTACACACTGCCTCGCCTACTTCTGGCCTGAGCGTCGCTGTCAATGTCTTTTTCCGCAATCTCCGAAATGGATACGCGGCAGGCAAAGATGTTTATGGTAATCGCGATCTCCAGGCTTATGAGAAAGGAAGACAAGATATCGCTAAGATTGTGAAGTCTTTTGAAAGTCTGCCGACGGATGTTCGAGGATTCTATTTACAGAGGTTGGCAGATGAGTTTGTGCAAAAGGCTACATAGGTACTGACGTCACGATAAACCTTTCTTGCAAATCTGATGGAGAGACGGTGCGGGCATGTGGTCAAAGATAGAGAATCTAAAGATTTGGTGTTGTAAGGTGGACTACTTTCTCAAACCCAAACCAATTCGAAGACATACACACTTCTTCCCCGTTCCCGGATACATTCCCAATAGCCGTCTCTCGTAGTCTTGAACATGTAATCGATACCCAGCTTCAAAAAGCTTTCAAGAAAATTGTGAACCGTAATAGCTAAACTCCAGGCACTGATCAGCATTGCTGATTTCCTTCATCTTTACCTCCCTCCCATCCATGGCTTCGAATACTACATACAAATTGAATACAGAAATCAAGCATTCAACAATTCTATTTTATATGTCGCTATAAGATTAAACTGATCGTCTTGATGTTAATGGAAAATTAGTAGCAATTCCCTTTTGTCTCCCCCCGGAATGTGTTTCTGCATCACACGCGATTAAATACTTGACGCCACTTGCCAAAGAATATAGAAATGTCTCACTAATTTTCGACTTCTTTTCACAACTGCTATACTCAAACATACAAAATCAACAGCGTGCGTTGTATTGATATACAACACCAGCTTCTTTCAAAAAGCAAAAAGGCAGATTTCTTTAATTTTTGGGATTTTTGGAATTGCTGATTAAAAAAAATCGATCAAAAAAGTACCAAGATTATTCAAGTAAAAAATAAAACTCACACCTACCTCCCCCCAAAAACACTCTTAATACTTTTCAAAAAACCTTTCCTCATACTTCGGAAAAGAAGTATCCTAACGGTACGAGAAATAATATCACTCATCCTACAACATCACATATTCCACACTAAAGCTTCTGCAATCTCCGCAATCTCAAATAGATAAGAAGTATAAGAATGTTATTCACCCCTAAATCTTACTCCTAAATTCGAGCATCTAGCTTCCAACTATCAAGTATAACATAGCCTACTATATTCCTCCCAGCCAAAGAGGTTTCAAACCTCTTTCGTTCACCAATCCATACATACACTACTCCTAACTTTTTGTTATACTAAACGAACACCACTTAGCACGCCAGCCATACGTGCATAACCAAGAGTCTTCTTTCCTCCCAAATTTCCGTCTTCGCGGCTTCTGCCTTGTCGTTTTCAACTTCAACTCGCATCTACGGCCCAACATAACTCGTAGTTCCACCTCCGGTCACCGGCGTCGCAGCACCATTTCCAGCACCAGTAATTCCAGTTCCGTTTCCAGCATCCCCAGAACTCTGCTCGCCATCCCCATTTTCCTGAATAAGCTTTTCGGATCTGATAGTCCTCTTTCCATTGCTCTTGTAATACAACAATACATCCGCGCCGCCCTTCCAGACGTGTGCACGGAGGGTAGCAAGGGACATTGTTATGGGAAGTTTCTGTTTGAGCAGTAGATTAGCCTTATTTTCCTATCTTACTATCGTCGACTTTGACAGCTAACACCGGAAACTCATCTCACTGAGAGTATCTAGAGAGATGACGTCTGACAAGCAAGAGAAAGTAAAGGAAGAAAGGACGAGAGACAAACCTGTTCATAACAATATAAATCCAAATAATCCTCCGGCTTCATAACCTCAGGGCTCGGCTGCTCGCTTGCCGGCTCGATTCTTTCCGCCACATAAGCCAGAATCTTCTTAACCCTCAACATACGATTTGCATTGAGTCTCGCATTGCCATCAGGGCCTGCGATAGAGGGGAGAAGATCTTGGTAGGGCTGAAGAATGAATGAGACTTTGACGGGATCTTTGAGTGGAATTTTGTTCTGTTGGTCATTAGATTTTGGTGCTGGGAGTATGGAACACAAAGTGTGAGCTTGAACAGGGAGAGGAAGATACATACCTTTAGAAGTAGTTCGCCCAACCACATTGGAGCTTTCTCGGCAATAAGATCAGCATCTACACCCACCGTCTCTACACTGCCTCTATACAGATCCTTAACACCACCACTCGTTTCTTCTTGAATGATAACAGTAGTGCCACCAGGAATCTTTAGCACTGGTGTCTCAGGTGGTAAACTAGGTGTGATACCAGTCTCAACTTCTTGAGCCGGATTCTCCACGAGTAATCTATCATATTCGTTTCGAATCTTCTGTATCGTACCATTGAAATTATCTTCGACTTCTTTTTCGGCAGGAGGTTTATCACCTGCTTCCGAAGACTCCGATCCTTCGTCTGTGGCTTTGTCCTTGTTGTCATCTAGTACGACTGGTTTATCCATGGTAGTAGAAGATGAACGACCAAGTTTCTTCGTCCCGAAGGACATTCCTTTACGAAACTTCATGCCAAACGATTTGCTGCTATCCTTACCATTGTTTTCCTTTTCTGTATCTACCGCTGGAGATTTAGCCTCTTGACTGTCGCTTGTTGTCACAACTGGTTGTTTGGGAGGATCGTTTGTGATCGCTGAGCTTCCAAAATAGTCTGGCTTTTCCGCTGAGCTCCGACTTGCTTGTGATCCTCGTTTATCCAATGGCCCGCCATCTTCAGACACAGAAGGTAGATGACTCCCAAGCCCAGGAGTGGCAACACCAATACCCATTCCAGGGGTCATGGCAGGATAATGAGTGCCGTTTGCTCGCGGAGTCAATGAACCTTGCTGATCCCAAGGAGTTACAGAAGCATTGGGTATGATGATGGAGGTCGGTGGACTGGCTTCTCGTCTTGCCTTGACGCTTTCATTAAGCTCGGCGCGGAAGGCTTCATCCTTTTTAATTTGCTCATCAACCAGTCTAGAAAAAATATACCGTAATATCCACTTCCCGAGGTTTACTATGAATTGTTAGCTTGAAACCTCCACCGTCCCCGAATAATAGACATACTTCTTTGATCTTCTCTAAACTCAATGTCATCTTTCAGTTCTAGTTCATCCGCATACATCTCTGCATCGAAACAATTATACTCCTCTAAAACAACAGCCAATCGACCAGTTCTAGTGTCCAATGAACACCAAGGCGCAACGGCTTCCATTGTATTCACTTCCGGCTCTACATCTTCGAGATGACATTTTCCGAAAGATTTGATAGGCATGCACTATTTTATGATTAGTCTTCAGTCTAAAGCCATTTGTGAAAAGGTTGCCTACTTTGAGAAGATCCCATAATAGCACATCTCCAGCAGTATCTAAAGTCAAAACCCTCCTACGATCATTCAAAAGTTTGTGCTTCACCAGACCATGTTGTCCCTCGATAGTTTCTTCGGGTAATGTATGAATTGGAACAATCACTCCTAAATCCTGATCCACAATTGGCTCGGATGCTTTCCCCCCACCATTCACTACCGAGAAATTGGTGAGAGAATCCGAATCTCTTACGGCTGGCGCCGGAAAGCTTGCCGTATTTGAAATCCTCAAAATGGATTTCAGAGGAATCTCTTCCTTAGGTTGTCCATTAGTGACAGGAGGTGAAGCCGCCCTGGGTTTTGACGCAGAGCTAGTAGCGCGATGACGCTGATAGGCTTCTGGGAATTGAATATCTGATCCAGTATCGACATCTGCCCAGCGATTAATGGAGGAACTTGACGTCGCCGTCCAGATATGCTCCCCGGAAGCAATAACTCTAGTAACACCATCATTTTCTTGCGCCAGCGCCAGTGAAACTCCATCGTCTAGTTCTCCTAGTGTACCTCTGATGTCTGTTTTGGCCACCAATCCAGAGCGATCACTACTGTAAAAAACGCCAAGCGATGGATCCTCAGAAAACAGCGACCAAACACTATCATTGTGCATCGTGAGTGTATGCATACATCTTCCAGCCGTCATACTCCACACTTTAACTGTCTGATCCGAACTCGCCGTCATAATCATATCGCCCGCTTCATTAATCAATATATCCCTAACATTATCCGTATGGCCCACAAACTTTGTGATTCTCTTCCCCGTTCTCGAATCCCATAAGCGCACGATTGATTCTGGTCCTCCAGCTGCCAGTATATTGCTTCCAGTGCTTAACGCATATACCGATCCCTTCTCAGAAGTGTCCTCGTCGCCGACTTCAATTTCGAGTTGTTTTCCGCCTCCGTTCAAATCCCAGAGACAAATTCGTCGATCTAGACCACCCGAAGCAACCCAATTGGCGGTATTGCCAGGACTAGCGAGGCATTTCACATAATCCGCATGCTGACCAATTGTCACCGGTTCACTGTCCTTCTCCAAAGGTCTCCAAACCCTCACAGTCAAATCGCTCGATGCGCTCACCAGCGCCGTGTTATTTTTCGCAAGTACTATATCATTGACCCAATGCGTATGAGCTTGAGTTTGCGCTCTGAAAGTGGTCGCAGACTTTGGCTTAGATTCGGAAGAAGGCGGATCGTCGAATGGATTATTGGTGGAGGGTTCCTTTGGTCGCAGATCCAAATTTAGATCCCAGGCGCAAATAGCACCATCTCGGCCTCCTGAGTATCTTTGTCCTGTTAATCCATGCGCCCATTTCTAACCATAGCTCTTCTCTTAAAGAACTCCACCAACATATGTTCAAAGAAGTAAAACCGCAACACAAAAGCCACAGGACTCACAAAATTGACTGCTCACTATCCACGGCCAAACCATTCACACCCAATCTATGTCCGCCCGGAGAATTCGCAAGTGGTAAGACTATAATCGCGCAGAACAATTAATTAGCTTCTGAACGATCTTTTGTTCTTTCCCATATTCAATGCGGAGACTCGATGCGACACCATCACACACAACGAAATCAGGGGCTGTTGGCATACCGTAACTTATTCTCTGCCGTGCCTTCTTGGCCATCGCCATCTTATCTTAGAGGCTTGCCCTCTATCATTCGCATGAAAACAAGTTTATACTTGTTTCGCGTCTCTGTGTACAAGATTTGAAACTTTCTTCTATGTAGATTCGATTGACAGTCACAAAGATAGAGATTGGTTTATGTCGCAAACAAGGTGAGTAGTAAGTGACGACTTGCAGATTGGAGGATCGAGGTTAGCAGCGGGTTTCGGTTTATTAAGAGATTAGTGGGGATTCTAGAAGGATGAACTGCAGTTTGTGGGGGAGTTAGCATTTTAACCGGGGTTTGTACACATAAATGTTGGTTTGTGGTATGATTATGATAATAGCCATGAGCCATGAGCCATGGGTTATATTGATATACGGAATTCACATTGTTGACAGTGAGTAGGTATTATGAGTGTGCTTTGTGATTATTCAAGTTTCGAATTATGATATAATTTTGGATTTCCCAACCCATTATTACTAGGTATGTGTGATTCAACCTACTAGCACCAAGTAAGCAGGTACAAGGTTCTATCAGATGGAATAGACCATGCCGTCTTCTGCATGTGTTCGTGTCAATCATACGGAGTCATCGCCCCCAGCTCATATCATCCATCCAATGAGGGTTATTGCCTCGGCTCTTCTTTCCCTTTCCCTTCCCATTCCTCTTTCTTGACCAAGACTCCATCTTTCAAAATGCATCTTTTAACACTCTTCCGGTAACCTGCCATTTTTTATACAACACATCATGGGTATCGTTCCTTTGTCCTTGCTAAAAAACGCCTGTCCCAAAAATCACAAAGCAAATTTAAAAAACTCCCCGGCCCCAAGCGAAATCTCCTTGAAAGCCTTTATTAATTAAGAGCGCAGCGATGTTCCTTCTCATGGTCGTCATATCCGTCCCATTATAACAGTCAGTATTGACGCCCAGAGCAACGCAAAGAGCATTTGTGCAAACGAATACTCCACAATCATAACCATTCATTTGTCGAGTACATCCAGTGTTTGGGGTCTTCCATTCATCTTCTTTGTAATCTGCACCGAGTTGAAATTTCAACCATCCCCGCATCAGTTTGATGAATGTCTTTGGAGACCCTTGCAAACTATCGAAATACTCAATAGTTCTAGCCATGGGTCGTACAACTCCAACAGTCCAATGGCTACCTCTGCAGATAGGAACAAACACCGTGTCAACCTGGAGCAACGAGACTCCGGGAGCTTTCTTCCTACCCATCAGACGTTGTGTACTGCTTGGGCCTTTCTTATCTAAGTTCTCGTAAAAGAAGCTGTTATGTGCTATAAATTTTGGCACTTTGCCTGCAGGTTCCCCAAAAATTTTTGCCTCTTCTTTCGCGAATTCGTTTGCAGCTTCCACCACCCATTCAATATAAGTGTTGATAATCTCATCGTTGAGCCAGGAATTTCTACCCAATAGAGTTCCAAAATCTTTGTAATGTAACGGAGTGCCACCCTGCGATTGGGTAATTGGCAAATTCCCATTTTTGCGAGCGCGATCCAGAGCTTCACAAACAATGTCCTCCCATTTGTCGTCTAACGCATGTACTAACCGGTTCGATGGATCTCGTCGTGTCAGTCTGCGTTCCTTTGCAATTCGAATCTTTTCTTGCTTTTCCTTGAGCTCTTGCGCTTCACGTTCCTTCTTGTGTTTTTCTTGAGCTCGTGTCGAGATGGCTAACGGCGAGGGTCCATATTTATCGTCTTGTTCATCACCAAATGTTAATAAAGTGGCCAAACGGTCGTTTAAAGATCTCTCATCAGTGACCGTGGCCGTGGATGAGCGCCTCAAGGCACTCATCGGTGGGAGGCGTATGGTGGGAGCTTTGGGTGATCGTGGTGATCGTAGCGTATCTGCTATCGACTTTGGCCTTTCTTCTTCATTTTCCCCCTCATCATCATCCGAAATTACTATAACCTCTCGTTCTACGGGTTTCGTAGGAGCACCGAAAGCTGGTGGGATCCATTGCGCGTCGGTCTGTGCCCTCAGCTCTTCTTCCGACAAGCTCTTTGATTGGTCCATATTTATCGATGTTGTCCTTCGTTGATGTGATGAGGTTCTTCGGTGCTCGTCGCTTCTTGATTTATTTCTCTGCCGCTTGACCGCGGTTGACCCATCTTCTCTCGCTTCTGCCCTCTGAATATGTTCGTCTGCGACTACTGTATAGAAGTTCTTAGTAAATTCGGCAGGGAATAAGAATACCGTAGTACCACTCACCATCAATGTTGCTGTAGCTCATGTCTGTATATAATGGATCGACCCTTCTACGAAACCATTCCAAGGCGCCCCAAAACCAACCCAATATAGTCTCGAACATTTCGTCCCCGTGAATCGGCTTACCAGAACATCAGCTCCTGTCTCCTTGCAAACCCTAAGCTAATAAGACTTTGGGGGTCTGGACATACCTCAATAACTTCAATCGAATTGTGAGTTAACTCTTGACTAGCTTTGCGCTTAAGACTGGTCATGACGGAAAGGCGAAATTCCTTTATTGCTGGGATCGCCCAACATTGAGAAGTACGTAAAAGTAATATCCCAACTGACTTTGGAGTATTTCCAGATTGATGTTGATTGTTGATAGTTGATGTGCTGTTCCTTCAAGTGGGCTGAAATTTGGGAAAGATTGCATGTAGTTGTGGTTTATTGGAAGAGTGATGGTTGTGAGATTTGCGGCAAATCAATGATGAAAGAAGAAATGGAGAAATAAGTACTACTAGGTACCTTACCTTACCCTACCTAGTGAATGTACGGAATATGGAACTTCTTTTGGTGAAAGATGATTTAAGGTTTTGAAGAGGACTGGTGGACAAAGCTTTTTGATTGGATGAAAGTTGTTGGTGCCGGAATTAAAAGCAGGGGCTGGTCATAGCTGGGTTCAGGCCGAGACAATTGTAAGTGCTTATTGAAAACAACAACAAAGATACACATAGATATATACACATAGATATATACACATAGATATATACATATATCTATCAATCATCAAAATGATCAATATTAAATCAATAAATTTATATGTAGTTTTGACATGGTTCATTTATCTGTTGGTATATTCATCAACTACCTAATTGCTAAGTATAACAATACACGCTCTTGCCGACTCCAATCCAGTCCAATTCCATACATCATTGGTATCAAATCATACAGTGCATACTACGTCTTGTCCCCATAGATTTTATAGAGATGGCCTTGACTCCCCAAGCTTCTTCGAACAGAAGGCTCCAAAATATTCATTCAGCGAGTCCACCGTGACGCTACCTGTTTCCAAAGCCACAACAATCCCTACATATCCGTCCGGTCTAACAACAACCACACCTCCTTTTTCTTCATCCAATCCCATCTTGCTATGACTCGAAGCCTTCGCATCAGGCACTACACGATCCCAGATGTCATCTGCATAGACGTGATCGCTATATCTAGCCAAGATCTTTGGAACGTCTCGCGCAATCTCAATATTTTGCCTCTTCTCCGCGAAAATTGTGCAGAAGGTGAAGAAATGACTGTGAGGGTTATGCCGTTCGTGATAGGACACCTTATCGACATCTGATCGTAGATATGTGGAAAGGAATGAACCCTTCTTGGTAAGGTTTTGTGCAAAATCATCCAGTGCTTGCTTGGTAGATGCAGGCTTTCCAGCAAAAACGTATACTCGGAATGAACCATTGACGGGAATCTCTTGCTCGAGATGAACAACGTTGGCATCTGTGACTCGTGTGACATTGGAATTGGTGAGGATACGGCCGGTTCGGAGCTTATTGCCCTTTGGATTTATGGCGCTGGATTGTGCTGGATGAGATGATGACCAGTTCAGAGAATTTGGGTTATATGCCACTCCATAGCCACTGGTAAATTCACAGGACTCTTTGAATGTTTTGATAAATTCGTTTTCCTCTCCCTCGACGTTTGTGTGCTCTGCTCCGCGTTGTGTAGCTGCCTCTACATCCTTAGCAGCTGGCGCCTTTTGTGAAAATAGAGCTGCATATTTTGCATCGAAGTCCAATAGATTTTCAGCAACCTTCTTTCTCTCGGCCTCGTATGAATGCAGAATAGATCGATCAGCGAATCCTGATTCGACATGGTGAATTTTCCACGCAAGGTTTTGGGCATCCAAGAAGGCTGTATTCATTCCCTGTCCAGCTTTTGGCTGCTTTTTGTCAGCGGATGTTGAGATGGGAGTATTAAACATAACTTACACTGTGTGTATGGCAAGCATCACCGCCCATGAACACTCTATGATCAAGAGTATATTTGTCCGCAATTCCTTGACCAATTGGATACACAGAGTACCATTCCACACGCTCCCATTCAATGTTGTACGGTTGTAGTATCTTCTTTGCAGATGCCTGCACTTCTTCTTCCGTTGCCGTTTTTCTAGGATTCCAGTCCTTATCGGTCGAAGATGCAATCTGTATGTAAAGACGGACCATGTTATCTTCTCGAGGAATGACCATGATAGATCCAAAATCTGAATGAATAGTACATTTCATCTACCGATTTATCAGTGATTGGTAGCTTAAGATGATGTGCGTAGGAAAAGATTGCTTACCTTGATATCAGGAAAGTCCGTTTGAACAACCCCATCCATAACACCCCATACATGTGCGATTGGATCCTTGTGTTTGATACCAATATTCAATTGCTGTCGTACAAATGATCTCGCTCCTTCGCCACCAAACAGATATTTAGCCCTAACTGTCTCTTTCACGCTACCTTCAACTTGAGCTAAATTGACCTCTACTGGATATTCGGGATCTTCCTTCTCATCTGTCTTGAAGCCTGTTATGGTCCAAGGTCTCTGGATATGAACATTGTGCTTCTCTAGATCTGCAATGAAAACCCTTTCAATCATTCCTTGATGTAACAATGTTGTGAAAGGGTATCTGGCGTCAATAAAGCTCGGACAACTCGCCCATGTTCCGGTTCTGTGTATGCCCTTTCCGCCCGAAGTTGGATCCCAGAATGCGACTTCGTAGACCTTCGCAGGTTCGTATGCCATGATGGCAGGCTTCAAACCCATATTCCTTAATAGATCCAAGGACCGAGGCTGAATACCATCTGCTCTTCCAGTTTTGGTTGGCTCCGATCTGTTATCGATGTGCTTGATCTTATAACCCCAACGCGCCAGACAGGTTGAGAGCAGTAACCCTACCGGCCCAGCACCAACGATTACAATATCATACTTCTCCACTACACTTCCAGTGTTTCCAATGTTCTCCTGGGGTGCCATACTTTTCTCCATTGTTGTGACTGTATGGCTAAGAGCGAGAAATTTAAAGGTCTTGACAGAAAAGGAAGGGAACTTGATTGAAGCAAGATGACAAGAAAAGTAGAATAGTTATGAGAATGCAACAGAAAAGAGAAGGGAAACCGTGAGACTTTAAAAAAAAAAAAATTAAATTGCTGTGAACTACATGTTGAGGTCGGAAACCTCTAACGGCATTTCATTCGGGCGCCATTGATCCATTCTGAAGCTCGATTGACTACCTTGATCTAATCCCGAAGAGCATTGAAAGCTAGAAAGGAGTGTCAGAAAGGTATGAAATAGTAACGGGAAGGCCTACGGCAAGTTCAACTTGGAAATATTGCGGGGAAGCGTGGTTGAAGGCGGAGAGTGAACCAATCATATCGCTTGTATTGATTGCCATGAATTGCAACTCGTATCGGCTTCGAAATTCGGTAGCTGCTAGGTTAGTTTTAAGCTTGGTTTGAAGAAGTGGACGACTGGGGCCAATGTGTTTGCTGGAAAACGGCTGCACGTGGCATTAAGTAAGCTCGGTGAACTTTCGGTGTATCATGTGACAGATGGTCGAACGACCATCAACCACAACCAAATGTCGATAGGTCTTGATGATTTTCTATCGGTAGGAGAACCATCATACAAGAGCAATTGCGACAGACATTCCGGGAATCATCAAGATACACGAAACTCGGGCAATATCGCATTTCGGGGTGGAGATACTCAATGTGTTCAGTAGGCCATGGAAACAGAATCATGATCATTGGCAAAGCAAATGCAAAGTCCATGACGAAACGCTGTTTGCTGCTCTATATTGCATGAATCCCCTTGAAACTGGTCACCGCTACATAAATAGCACCTCTGTACCCGAACCTTACAACACAAAAGAGGTTCAGCAGGCTCCAAAGGCGCACTGAGAGAATGGTTCCTCAGCTGAAGGCGAGAGTGACAAATGATCTTCACTGAGACGAAAAATTGGGCACCAGTGAAGATGAACTTAATATAGAAGATTTAATCTGTCATGTGGGTGGTATTAGAGTTTCTAGCTCGGGAGCAGCTCTCGTCTCAACCGACTCCCAACAATCTCATACGTCGGACGCACTCGCGATGAGTGGTTCAACTCTCATGCTTTACTGGTGGGTGGAGCTCAGAATGTAAATTGTGCTCGTTACCTCTTATGAAGGGCAGGCAGGGCTTTGAAGGGTCCAAGAAAATTATGCAATGGGTATTACTTCGCATCTACTAGGCAATACTTCTTTGTAGGGCATTATGGAACCAAGATTGCAGCGTAGAAGATACCATACTTCTGATATGATCTTAAACATATCATTAGGTGCATGCATCAATGCCGTATTATGCAAGTTGTTCGGATTAAATTTGGACATTGATGGCATCTTTTTCCTTGGTAGACACACAAGATGAAGTTCTCACACCAACCGTGGCAAATGGAGTAAGATGAGTTCAAGAAGGGTCTATGCAGTAGGTTTCGCTAATCTGAAAGCCAAACGGCGGAACTCAGAGGATGAATTTGTGTTGTAAACCTCTCAAGCTCTCAATCAAAAAATCTCATACCACTCTCAATACTGGAGAGAAATGGCTGGCCATGGTGGTTGGTCTCTTATCACCACCAGCACTTATGTTATGGTGGAGATTTATTTTTAGCTCCAGACTTGACTTCATGATCGTTCCTCAAATACCTAGTAGGACACTTGTTCTACAATCTTTGTTATTGGTGGTAGTATGTTGAGTTGAAGGATAATCGTGCCTTCCTCAATTGTTGCCATTCCTTCACTTGGGAGAGAACATCGTACGATGGCACCATTTTCAAGTCGCATCTCTGTCAAAAGATGATAAACAGATGAATATTCTTAAACAAAGGGCTTGAGACAGTGGGCAATATGCACTGTTATTTCTCTTCGAGTTTCTCTCCAAGTTCCTCACTTTACAGTGGAAGCACTAGAAGTTATTCAAGATGATATAAATTATTTCAATAACCGAAGAGATTCACTTTCGACTTTGTCGGACAACAACAAAACAACCAGCCGACTTCTCACTTCTCACCCTCACTTCTTCTTGTTCTTCGGGCTGTCAAAATACTTGCACATCATAAAATTCCTTATTGTTTCTTGAACTATTGTATCATAGATCGACAGATACGATTCCACCATATTTGAGAGGTTCTCTTAGGCGCTTCCATCAGTTTCTTCAATACACTCTTCTTCATAATTAAATGAATTTGTTTCCTCCTTCCAACCAGTAAAAACAACCGGATGTTACGATTGCTTGGTTCCTTTCTTTCAGCCAGTATAATTCACTGGACTTGTTCACAAGAAACTGTTGTTCTTTGGAAGTTTTGTTTTGGCAGCAATTGTCATTATATTCGTGCTGTTCACTTACTATAATTGCTGGTTTGACATGGTCATAAACTATCCAGTCAATACTCTGTCTGATGTCTATGGAAATGCAATGATGAAGACCAATTCCATCGATATCAATGGCGATAGTCCATCAGGATATGACAATGGTGACATGATACACCCAATTCTGGGCAATTATCATCTTCCTGTGGAGATTGAAAATTCACGGAAGCAATCAGGAATGCATAACCTCTCTCGGGAAGGTTGGGGTGAAGAGAGTGAGTGGAGTGTCTTCAACCTAATAATTCATAAATCCTGATTGACAATTTCTAGAATGTCGTAATTATTTAATCCGACTTTGTTCAGATGGTAAGCAATCCAATCCTAGATCTTACACCTTTGTACCCGCCCGTTCAGAAAGGCATGGTTTCAGTCTTCAGGGAAACCAGAGCAGACTTCCCAAGTTGGCCAAAATTACTTCATTTTGTCATCTGATTATCTTTCGTACAATCTATACTAATTGTGAAACCATTTAGTACCTCGAAATTTTCCATATAAGGATGGATTGCGCATATTACATCCTCGACTTCAGGAGAGATTTGGCGACGAGAATGTTGACTTGGCCCTGGGAGTCTTGGAGGAACTGATCGAAATTGAAGAGCCACCGCCATTTCCGGCTTCTGTTTTCCAAAGATGGAAGCACGAACATCTTCGTAGAAAGGCAAGTGCTCAATAAGCCATTGCGTGCTCCTCATCTTTCTAACAACATTGTAGGAAGACTTCACCAATCCACATGCTCCGCATACTGCAACAATACAAGCGCCAGTCGTACCTACCCAAGCACTCGTTGCGTACAGAGAAGAGCAGGCACGAAGAAAATTCGCTCAGCCGCAGATAAGTCCTACTGCTATCCCATACTGCGAATCGTGCAACTCGAATATTGCCCACCAACCTAGCTGGAAGATTGACCATAGCGTATTCGTCTCAGTGGGAGGAAAGCCGGCAACTTTGGCATACTGCCCAACACCCGAAGAGCTTCACAAGGGAATGTGGGATCCTGAATATGGCCGTGCAGGCGTTTGTGTGCGACCAAATACTGCTCAAACAAGTCCGCCTGGCTCGGCAATGGAACCCATTGGACCAAATGCAACATCATCAAAATATTCCACTCCTACTCGATCTTTCATGAACAATGCGAAGAGAGAGCTAGGCCAGAGGGTGATGAGTGCTCTCTCAGAGACTAGAGAAAGTCTAAGCAACGTGGCTTCTGACCGAGTAGAGTTGTTAGATATCGAAAGATGCGAGAAGTTTCCCCGCGATAGAATCTCTACCAGTTCCGAAGGTTCCAGAAAAATTAGTGGACAGAGTGAAGTTCGCAAAGTCTCTAAGATAATGAACGTCAACCTACCACCAGGCCGCGAAATCCCGAATGCAAATTTCGCAAGAAAAAACGAGTTGATTTTAAGCGGACCATCAAGTCTAGATTATCTTCTCACTTCTCGTCAGCCCACTCTTGATGAGGTTGTCAATAAAATGTTGGAATCGAAGACAAACTGTCCTGGTAAAGCCACCTCAAACATCAATGCTCCTTTGTCCGGTGAAGACGCCAACCCACTCCGTTCTTACTTGAGTACCTACCATAGCCTTCCAGCTAGTCCCAGCGATTTCTTCGATGGTGGGCTTGACTATAAGTGGGACACTCCAGACCCTATCGAGAGCGCAGAAAACGAAGTGTCCAACACGTATTCCGTTTCAGGAGCCGATGAAGCGCTACCGTCAACTCATCTTACATATGGAGATAGCCACAACATCACAGACGATTCTCAGGTTGAGAATGCATATCATGCGCATACGACTGACTGTGTTGATGAAATCAAGGCAAGCAAATTCTCGATCTTGGACAGCTATGACACGAAGCTGCTTGAAACCAAAGAGCAAGAAATGCTGTATCCTACGGTGTATGTACCTCCTCCAAAGAGTGACATCCTGAAGATGAGAGACTCGGCAGTAACCTCAAAGAATGCGGTTCCTAAGGAAAGTTCAGTACCAAGCTCTGAGTCTTTTGAAGATGAGCATGGGCATGAAAATCGCAATAGCTACGATGGTACATGTCAGTCCTGGGAATGTCGATACAAACAAGAATACCGAAAATCTTCTGGAAATCTTGTGAAGTGGAAGGAGCCTTCTTCCGAGTATGATGAAGAATCTGAAGAGTCCGAAGAATCTCGGCTGTCACCGGAGATCTACAGTCCCCCATCGTCCCTTGATCCCTTTAACAAGTACAAGGGCTTTCCACGCAGTACAGAACAACTTTCACGGAAAGCAAGTAACATTTCGTCCAACTCTGAGCTCGATTATTTCGAAAGCTACAATACTGAAACTGCAACAGCCCAGAACATGACATTCCCAAAAGTGGAGAACTTCGAGATTGTGCCCAAATTATCGAAGTCGCAACTATCTACCTCAGTCGGGAAAGTAGATATTACACCACCAGGTCGATTGTCTGAGCGTCCATACCTTTCAAAAATTCAGGTTCCGATAAGAAGTAAATCTTCTGCCGCTTTTGGTACACAAAAGGTGGGCAGTCCAGCAAGTTCGATTCCCTTGACAACCGAGTTTCCACTAACTTCACAGTCACAAACGAAAACAAATCAAATAAATCTTGCAAACAAACGCTTGAATAATTCGTATTCCTTGGAATCTTTGGTTGAATCAACTTCATCTGTAGTTGCGTTTGAATCAGTTCAAAAGCAGGTCATGAATTTCGACGGTGCAGCCGATGATTGTTTACCAAAACAAAACTATAGATCCAAAGTAGCGACTCGCGACAATAGATCCAAGAACAACGACGGCGATTCACTTTACAATGAGAACAATATAAGCGATGCGGCGAAAAGGTTCTTGATGGAACTCAACCAAGGACGTCTCCCTACCTTACAATCCCCAATAATTTGCCCTCCTCAACCTTTGTATATCTGCAAGCAACCGAGTCAAGTTCAACTTAAACAAGCAACAGAACATCAAGATAACAACTACAACCACGAGAAAACCCGCTATCCGCCTCGGTCATCTTCCATTCCGAAACGTGAGTGTCTGGGATCAATTGAGCAGGCCACACCTTTTTTAGTTGACGAAGACATTGCAACCCGTGAGCCAAACAATCGCAGCACAAAGGACTCGCAGATGTCAAGGGATCATCCAAGCACACCTGAGACTACTGCGCGCTCAACTGTCTCTGAAATCAAGCAATACTACTTCTCTGACACCTCTGGCACCTCTGGTGGCTTATTTGGTGATTTTATTCCAATCGGAACCCCCGGATCTGTTTATTCTCCTCAACAACAACAACAACAGCCATTGTACACGATGCCTATTCATAGGTAAGCCAAATAATACATCAATATTGAGACTTTTCTAACATGGATTAGTTTTTCACACGGTCGCAAGACAGGAAATTTCAGAAACCCATATATATTTGAGCCAGACACTCCGCTGGTTATGGATGAGTCGCGCCAGACCACAATGACCGACTTCATGCATATTGATGCAAATGTCAGGCCTGCCTCATCGCCAAGTCTTGGCCATGTTAAAAACTCACGGTCAGTTGGCCATGCCGGAAGTAGCAAAGATCTTTTGATGGTGCCCCAACACTCAAGTCATGGCCATGGCCATGGTCTCCAACGTAGCGATACATCCCCAAGTATTACGCCGTTGCGATTTGCAGCACGCGAAGAATCTCCTGCTTCTGATCATCGAGCCTATGATGCCAGTGTTGATTCTATCTCACCAATCCTTCAAAACGCTTTTGCGACTCAAAGTCTCCCCAACCGCGGTCGCGCTGCTACTCTTGAACTGTCTCGACTTCCTGTCAACAAAGGGGCCAGAGATAAATTTCCGCAGCCATCCAGCTCACCGGTTCATCAAGCTGCACGAAATTATCAACGACGATCGCGGTCCCCAGTTCGTATGCCATCTGGCGAGCATCGCAAGCAGTCTTCACGCCCATCTGATGAAGACGTACCGGATGGCAGAGGTCGTTCTGCAACATATTCCCCAGTCCGAAAGGAGGTAAAATCAAGTGAAAGCAATGTGTCTTATTCGAGCACCGCTTCGACTACCGTCAATCGTCAGATGACTCGATCCCCCACAAAAAACCTAGTCGACGTAGCTGAAAAGGAAGAGCCCGATTTTCACGGCCAGGACCTGCTTCCGATTTCTCCAAAGAAGAGGTCGCGTTCGCCAATGAAGAAAATGTTCGGGGAGCATGGCTGGCTTGGCTCATCTCAAAATGAGGTCCGACCAAGTGTTATGTGTTCAAAGTCGACCCAGAAGGTGGATAGACCCAAGAAGCCTGGAATGATGGAAAAGATTAAAAATAAAATTGAGGGCTTCGTAAGTGTATACCATCCATGTGCCATATCCATTACTGACTTTGAGTAGGCTGAAAAGGCCGACATGAGACTCGACAAGAATAGAATATCAGTTTTGTCTATTTCCATCAACCCGTATGAGCAGGCTAGATATTTGGTTGAACTTGAACTTATGGTAGTTCACACAGCCAATACCTTTCTCATGATACAATTCAGCCAGGGCCGCATGTCTATCGATAGCATCAAGAAGACTGTGGATACATGGAAGAACAAGGGGCGTCCTGCTGTAGTCGAATTTATGTATGACCAAGGCACCCAGCGGGATCTCGTCACCGCCAATCAGTACAACTTCCGATTTCATGGTAACCGACTAGGTGATGATGTTCGTATCTCATCTATGCTTTACAATTGGAAACAGGTGGCATCTCTCATGTCTATCCGCACCTTCTGTAATGCAGATACTGTTCTCTTGAAGCTGGTGTTCGATGTAGAGCAGATATTAGAGCTCATTGGTGGTTCAGAACAGATTATGTTTCGTCTCCAGCATCTTCGATTGTCAATCAACGAGGCGATTCGCGTTGCAAAAGTTGAGAGGTCTACTTCACGAAATGGCCATGAGAAGGAGTGGGAACCACAATTATCGTCAAACATTTCGCACAGTGATCCATATAAAGGTATGAAGCTCGTTCCTGAACATTACGCCAATTGAGATAATTCGATCAATCCGCACACGTCTATGTGTTGTATGTATGTATGTATGTATTTTCGCCGTCATTCGACTGATTTATATCGACCTCGAACTCATTCAAAAGACATGTCATCTAGAGGTTAGAAACTCCAGCGCACAAGATTTCTCGTGGAAATTGAGATTCACGATTGTACATGGGTTGATCTGTGCATTGTGGAATGGATAATAGATTTGTTATTTTCGCCGTATTAATTTGATCTCAGTGTTCTCATGTTCTCAACTTAGCTTTTCTGTTTTCTTTAAATCTTTGCCATTTTGCTGATTTGCTTCGAAATCCCAATTCATCTGAATTCATCTCGATTCATCTCAACCTTCTGGGCGAGGGTTTGACTGCAATCCTATTGTACTCAGCGTTGCACATTTTGATTACATGTGTGTACCTAGGGAGAACGGAGATGAAGCTACGAGTATGTACGAGGAAGAATGAAGCAACAGCTGGTAGATATCTTAGGAGATAAGAAACCTTCAAAGTTTCAAGCAGTATTTAAAATCAGAAAGTGTAAAATGAAGATTGCTTTTGTTCTTTATGTGCACCGTGATTGTGATGTGTACCTGGCCTGGGTGGTGTAAAGTGTATCTCGTCCAGGGTATGAGAGATTGGGCCACCTCTCTGAAAGTGGTAAGGTGTACATGCCTACCATGGTAGTACTGATTACCTACTGATTGACAAACGGAGATTACCATCCATCCATCCATCCATCCACCATCGTTCAACCAATTTCTTAAGATTAACCTTGCGAGGTTTGGAAAACATTACATTGTAAGAAAGACGACTCATCACTCGTATCTTAATACCACAATACCACAATTTATGACTTGAAGCTATTCAGAAATAGATAACAATCCAATTTTGAATACATTTTTTCTCTATTCCCCAATAAGGCTCCAAGATTTACTTTTTTCCTTCTATTGTCTTATCAATCAAACTATTAGGTAGGTGGCATGTGATGTTCCCCAATCCCAAAGCGCCGCCCGTAACCTAGCAGACGTCATCTCACACAGAAAGTCCGCTGTACTGTCCTGTACAAGTCTGGATTGCAGTTGCCTCCACGCCCTCCAAAAGAAACACGACTACAGTGAGTACTTCCTTCCTATCTTTGGCTTGCCCGATATTGGCAGCGACAATCTTGGTTGTTCATGGCTTCTTCTTCTTATTTTTTCTCTTCATCTTCTCTTTCATCATCTTCAGCATCATCATCATCTCTACTACCATTCTCTATTCTATACATTCTTTCCGCTTCAATACAAGTTACACCGCCATCAATATTATTATACTGTCTCTGCTTTTGATTTCTTGACGACGGCCACATTCGCAGAGCAGTGACCAGTATCTAATCCTTCTAATCCTATTAATCACCTAATATTACTTTCTTTATAACGGTAAGTGTGCCAGTATCCTTTCTACGGGACCGCCTATTGATTCTTAGCAGTACAAGACAATATGTCTCAACCTATTCATACCTTCGGAAAAGGATGTGACCTCGCTCCTCCTGGTAGCAGCGAGCAAGCTCGCAAGCCGTGTGATGAGATGCCCCCAATGCGAGCGCAATTCTTCTATTGTTCTCCTCTTCCGCTCGATGATCCTCTCACTGCTGTACCACCTCCTACGGCCGACTCCAAGAATGTGAGACATCCTCCACGACCATTCCCGAAATGCGATAACAAGGTGCTCCTGGAAGCATGGCTGGGAATGGGTTCAAAGCGGGACCGCAGAAGTCATAATCGGACATGTAAGCCTAAGTTAGGGATCGAGCCGATAACAGACAAGATGATCACCAGTGCTATCGGATTTAAACCAATAATCAAACGCGAGGCCAAAGAGTTGAAGGAATCTTTGATGTCGACTACAAGAAATTTTGAAAGACAACAGACAAAGACTGGATCGGCAACGCAGCCACAGCAGGCCCACTCCGAGCATTCAAATAGCCATCAGGAACATAAGGTAGGAGCAAATGAGGGGAAGACTTCACCCTCAACTATCAGTTGCCCTTGCAAGGGGAGTCATCTCTGGTGCAGAAAGAAGGCAGGGAAGTGCAAATGTGTGTCTTGCCCCAAAGCTCCACAAGAAGTGGCTGAAGCCGAAACCCACCCACCCCATGCATCCGCCCCTAAGGCCAATGACAAGCCACCTGTTCCTGGGCCAATCACCAAATGTAAGTCTAAGGAGAATCTTCAAGAAGAGACTACCGATCATAGCAAGCGATCCAAACACCATGGGCATAGTTGCAAGAGAGAAAGACCTGACAAAGAAGTGTCTGAGAAGGACTGCAAACCAGAAGCAGACCCTGAGCATGAGTGTACGTGCAATCGTTCATCAAAAGACTCAAATTACACAACCGGAAAATCCAAGGAAACCAAAATAATTCACAACCGCCCTACAGAGCCATTCCCAGCCGAATCACTCAAACATGGTCAACAAGGAAAAGTAATTCCTGAAGAGTGCAAGCCACACAACCATCAGCCTAATTGTTTGTGTACCAACGTCGAATCTCACAAAGATAGCACCGATCAAAAGACGAGATCTAAGCATTGGGAACACAATTGTAAAAAAGGAAAGGCCGAAAGAGAAAGGTCTGAAAAAGAACTTAACTCGGAAGACAAGGCCTGTAAAGAGGAACCCGAGGAGAAAAAGCCTGTCAAGACGAAGTTGAGCGACAACGGGAAGGGTAAGGCTGTTGCCCTCAATGACCAAGATGACACGGATCAAGTGGAAAAGACAAAGGCATGGTTTGACGAACAGTTAAAATCTCAAATGGAGTCAGATTCAACCTCGTTTTACAGAGATCAGCGTCACCACAGCGAGAGTACTGAAGATACGGAAGATTCCAAAGCACACGAGAGTGAGGAAGACGCTTGCTGCGTTGAGGATAGAAAGTATAATCCAGATCCACTTACCTCAAGAATACCAAGCTGCTGTGATGATAGCAAGGCTGATGCCAACTCTAAGCGACAACAATCCGAAGCCGAAACTGTATTTTCAGGCCGATGTGAGGAAAGTAAAGCTGATAAGGCTTCCGAGAGAAAGGAATCCGACATCGAGACAGAATTTTCTGGCATCTGTGACGGAGACAAGGCAAGAGATCGTCCAACGCGGAAAGAATCCGATCCCGACACTGTATTCTCAGGTAGCTACGACAAGAGTAAAGACGAAAGATCTAAGCAAGATTACCCCGAGTCCGTAACAAGACTTGGAAGTTGCTGCGACGACCTTAAATTCAAAGATAAACAAGTTTCTGAGGGGCAAACATCTGGGAAGCAAAATTACGAGAGGCCTACATTGAAAGCATCTTCTAAAAATGTATCGGGCGGAAGCAGATTCTTCGGTGGACGCCAGGCAGATGGTACGGGCGATCAAGACGGTGGTCTGTGTGATGACTCCTATGAAGATCTTCCTGTTGATTACATGGTTGCCGATCAAGGAGATGCTACAAATGACAGATGTACCTGCAAACGTCAATCGCAAGTCTCTGAGCATGATGTACTTTCAAGCGGGAATGGCAATGTATACACTAAAAGTGCAAAAACTACCGGTTCTGGTACCACAGGAAAGCCATTTCTGAAACTGCCTGCTCGTGGTGAAAGTCCTCAGATGCAGAACAACACAGCATATGACGATGAGCCACCCACTGATTCTCGGATCTCGCACGAACGTGACTCTACAGAAGACATGGAGGTTGAAGGATGCAAGGCCTACAAACATAATGAGCATGCAAAATGTCAAGTTGACATACCTGTTGGGACTTGTAGACTTCATTTGGTCAGCTTATCATCTCTGATTTTGAAGCCGATATACTGGTCACCTCTCAATGATCAGTACCCTTGTATATATGGCACGTGGTTCTATAAAGATAACATGTGTCCTGTAGAGCCCGCAGTCGCAAACCAGCTAGAGAAGGGTTACAGGGAGAATGAGTGTTGGTCTCAGACATGGGCCGATCAACTTAACTCTGCAATAGAAGTTGGCGCGGAAGGCGAAGAGAAAATCGTTCACCGTCTCTGGCCAAAAGAAAATGACGACAAAACTCTAGATTATGATTCTTCCAAACACATTCTCTCCGCAGATCCACATTGCGCCGCACGCTGCTTTCATGGCGAAGCTGCCGCAGAAGGCAAGGTTGAAGAGTCGGATTCAAAGCCAGGTGCAGCTACCTCCATTAGTAAAAAATACCCTAATTCACAAGTCATCTATAAGAACTGTGAGGAAGCCTTCATTCTGAAGCCCAGCATTTGCCCTTCGGCTTATTACGGACGTAGACCCCTCGCAAAAATCAAAAGTGGGCTATGTGTTGGTATACCTGTCGTTCGTGGATTCAACCGGAAGGCTTGGAATAAGCTTTATCTTTCAAAGAAATCAATGACCGCCACGAAAGTACACACCAAAAGTTCTAAGCATAGTAACACTGGCTATAATATACTGGAAGAGTGCCCGGCATGTAAGGCACAAGAGGAACCTGAAAAGGTTACTGATTTGTGCCTGGTCATTCATGGCATTGGCCAAAAACTTTCGGAGCGCATGGAGAGCTTCAACTTTACATATGCAGTGAACAGCTTCAGATGTGAGATGAAGCGGGAATTAACAAATGATGATGTGAAGAAGGTGCTCCGAGAAGACTTCTGTGGTCTTACGGTGCTTCCTGTCAATTGGCGTGCCAATCTTTCATTTGAAGATGGTGGGCCAAGAAAGCCTGGAGACAAAGAACGTCCAGGCTGTGATTTCTCTCTTGACGACATAACCCAGCCAACAATTCCAAGAGTACGCCAGCTCATCTCGGATGTGATGTTGGATATTCCATACTATATGTCTGGGCACAAGCACAAGATGATTGCAGCTTTAATTGCCGAAGCCAACCGGATATATCGTCTTTGGTGTAAGAACAATCCAGGTTTTCACAAGAATGGTCGGGTTCACCTTATTTCACACTCCCTTGGTAGTGTCATGGCGCTCGAAGTGCTCAGTAAACAGCCCACCACTTTACCAGCCGAGCTTTCATGGCGACCCAACACCAAGCATTTTGACTTTCAGACAACAAACTGCTTCCTGGCGGGTAGTCCATGTGCATTCTTCCTCCTACTCGATAGCAAGTCTTTAGTTCCTAGGAAGGGTATCTCTAAGCCTGGCTGTGAATGCGAAAATGGCAGCAGTAAAGACATTTTCGGTGATGCAGGTACATTTGGATGCTTGGCGATAGACAACCTTTACAACATCATGCATTGCAACGATCCTATCGCATATCGCTTGAACGCATGTGTAGACCCACGATATGGGGCAAATCTCAAAGAAGCGGAAGTACCGGACTCTTCTCGCAGTTTCATGACCGCAGTGACCCATGCTATGAAATCTGCTGCTGGCATGTCTCAAGATGAAGCGCTTCACGTTGGAGAAATGCCTAGACCTACTTTAATCACCAAATTGCCATCTCAAATGGAAATGGAAGTCCATGATTTCACGGCCGAGGAGATGGCTGAGAAAAAATTCTGCCAATTGAATGAAAATGGTCAGGTAGATTGGATTTTGGGAAATCGTCCAGGAATGTTAGCCAACCAGTATATTGATATGTTGTCAGCTCATAGCAGCTATTGGAACAGTAGGGATTTTATCCGCTTCTTGTGTGTGGAAATTGGAAGGAGATCGGGGAAGATGCATACTTTGCCAAACATGAGAGCGAGGAAGAAGAGCCAGAAATAAACGGGATCCATAGGGGTCACAACATTAGGGTTTGCGTATCTGCTTTCAGAGGGAAGGGTCACTAGGGAGTACAATATGGGTTCGAGAGGTGTTTATTGAGTAACTTTGGTACACAGACATAGGGAGACAATTGTGCTTTAGGGAGTTGGAGTGGTATGGTATGGTTTGGTAATGCTTGCTTTGTTTTACGTCCTCATGATAGACCTTTTTGCTGCGATTACCCTAGACTACCTAGTACATTATGATACCCAACTAGAATGAATCATGAAGTATAATTATGACCACAATTGAAATACATGGATACTGACGACTTGGTGAAATGTTGGACTGAATTCGTGTTAGATGAGATATTGATAATTATCTGGTGAGGGATGAGCTACGTGCGTGATGCGTGGTGAGATTTCCCCACATTCCCGAGAACCGAGGTACTGGAATTTTGATGTGCGGAGTGACTTGATAGGGTGGATATATCAGGTTTGATTCATTCGAAGGTATAGTTTTAAAGGATTGAAGTAAGCTGCATTGAAGGAGTTTGTAATTTGATCGTGAGAGGGTCACAGGAGGCTTACAAGGAAGATTGAACACATGGAAAACATGGCAGCACGACCAAAAATCACGTTATACGTTGATACAGTCAGCCCTTTTGCTTATGAGGCTTATTGGATTTTCAGGGTAAGTGGATCTCACGATGAATAGGTTTGAACGGCGGCATGGTGGTGGAACGGGCAGCCAAGGTTGACGAACCTGATAAACAATAGAAAGGCTTTTGTCTTCACAGTCTAGTCAAGTGAGAACTGGATGTTGGTATTGATTGAGAGAACATGAAAAACTTCTTGCCTCACTCACCATCTCTTCCGGGTTTCTCGCTGGATACAAAGACTTGTTTCTTAACTTGATTACAATGGGACGTGCTAATTCATATGTTTCCTAGCATGATCCTACATTCTCGAGATGCAACATCGAATACATACCTGTATTCCTGGGTGGCATCATGAAAGACGTTGGGAACAATCCACCTATCAACATCAAAAGTGTGTCTCATTGCTTGCTTTCTGCTTAGTCTCTCTCTTTCTTCACGCCGGACTTCTTCATTCTCTACAACAATAACACTTCCCCTCAGATAAAGATAAATGGATCGACCGTGATCGTCTTCATTGGGCATCTGTCTTCAATATTCCCATGTCTTCTAAAACACCAGTCGGCTTTCCTCACATGACGCTTGGGATTCAACGCGCGTTAGGTGTGTTGCCATTCTTGTTTCCGGAGGGGAATGAAGCGCACGAGATTTTATGTCAATGTCTAGATCGTGTGTATGAAATGTATTGGGTGGAGGGGAAGAATATCACGGCTCCTGGGGTCTTCGAAGAGGTGCTTCAGAATTTGATTGGGGAGGAAAAGAAGGAGTTGGTATTGAAGGAGATTGCGGGGAAGGGTAAAGAGGCGGTGCTGAAAAATAATGAGAGAGCGGTACGGGATGGGGCTTTTGGGTTACCTGTGAGTTTGTCTCTTTTTCTGGGCTTTTGGTCGTGGAAGCTTGTGATGATGGGGAAGCGGGAGAAGTGTATACTTGCTGATATGAATGAAAACAGTGGATGGTATGCACGAATTCCGCAGGTGAAACGCGGGGATTCTGGGGCGTGGATCATTTAGCACAAGTGGTGGATTTCTTAGGGTTGGAGAGAACAAAGAGTAGAGCTTGGAAAGCTTATCTTTGAATTGATTCAATGCTTGTCTTTATTATGCTAAGTCCAGAATCCTGTACTCAAATACGTCAACGAGCCATATCCTTTGCTCCTTTGATCTCGTGAGTGTCATTGCTTCTCTTGAAATTAGATAACTAAAAGTCCAGCAATACCAAAAGCACCTAGGAATACGACAATAGCACTTAAAGAACCACCGGTACTTTTCGATCCGATTGAAGTACCAGTGGCAGAAGTACTAGATGTGGTGTTTGTGGAGCTAGAATTGGAAGTGGTGTTTGAAGCATCGGCAAGTGTTGTGACTGTGATGCCCGGGCTGGTAGGACACTGGGTTGAGTTATCTGAAGCCTTGAGTGCAGTGACGTTGCTAGAGAACGTTATATCTGCGCACTGATTGTTTGTCAGCTTTGGAGTTCGTTGTCTTCCTCGTTTGTTACTCTTCCTATTGGAATGAGGGAAATGGTGTACAGAAGAGGGTTGTTGATCAGGTGATTAGAAAGAAGGAAGAACTTACGTTGTAGAGGGAACTACCGCTTTCGCCCACAGTAACAACTTGGATTGTGGCGTTCATGCCATCTTCGAGGGTGACACCGGAGGGCAAATCGAAGTCGGAGAGACAGAGGTGGCCGGATCCGGTGGCGTTTAAGGGAGAGGGTGTGAGGGAGATGTTTAGGTTAGAGGAACCGTTGATACCGAGGCCTGGGGAGGTGTTAGATTGGATTGGAAAGTTTAGAGGGTGTGGTGAGAATGTGGAGAGTAGGATAGCTGTAAGAAGAATGGAGTGGAGAGATACCAAGGGAAAAGACGTACCAAGATTGATGAACACATATGTCCATGGATGATGCAAGTCAAGATTGATGGGGAAGGAAGTAGTAGGGTAGAGAGTACGGTTCTCGGTAGTGTTAATGTTTGCGCCTAGGAGGAAGGTTAGAGATTGTGTGAAGTACTAAACTAGTCGTTTGGAATTGGATGGGAGTGGAATGGAGAGGATGAATCCTAGTAATGGTAGATGTACGTACATGGATACTCCCACTGAGACGCAGGCGGAAGAAAGGAATCGCCTCTCGGTGGTGGGTACTCGATAGAGAAATGGGCGGAGACGATGGATGAGAGGAATGAGAGAAGGACGATGATATTGAGGGTAGCCATGATGATTTAACTTTCCGCGGTGATCTAGATCAAGAAATTCTCGAAGATTGGGAAGGCTGCCTGTTAAAATGAAAATCCAAGACACAGATCAAGAGCCCAATACGAAAATCAAGAAAGATCGACGTTGCTTAAGAAGATATTCGACGAGACTATTTTCACAAATCCAGCCCATCTATGCAGGAACACATACATATAGATATGCACGAACAACAAGGTACCCAAACTAATTCCCTCATAATCTGCTCAAATATTCAATATCAAATATCACGCCCATTGGATTTACACCGAACCATCCCATCCCATTCACTCCCCCAAATAAAATCCCCACTCCACATCTCCTACCTGCCAGATGAAAAATTTCCCCAGAATACATGACAAAAAGACAGACCATATACTCGTATGTAAAATGTGCTCAACTGTAGCGTCTTACGGTTCTTGGCGACGTAGGATTTCCGGCTCCATTGACCCAATAGAGAAATGGTGGCTGGAGCTTTGGCTTGGCGTGAGGAATTTGGCCAATTGGGTGAGAGGGGGGATGAATGTTTTCTTTGTTTGCCATGGCGGGAGGAAAGCGAAGGTGTGTGGAATCGTGCTCATATTTGCGCAGTTGAGATATGGGGAGGATTGGAGGGACAAAGGCGTGAGTGAGGTGAGAGGAGGATTTTTTGGTTGTGCATGTGGAGTGTGGAGGTTTGGGGAGGGGGCTGAGGAGATGAGTTGGGGGTTTTAGGGTAGGTTGGCTGGTTTTTATAGCATTTGAAGATGAATTAGATTGAATGTTTCTGTTGGAGCTGTTGATTGATTTGTATTGTCGCATTGCATTTTTGACATTCACGATGGCGATCGAAGGGAAGTTGCACGAACATACGACTTTGTATTTTGACCTTGACTGGAGCGCGAGCTTTTCTGCACTGAACTTGCGATTACTTGTCTCACATCGAATTGCTATTTTTTCTTCTTTTTTTTTCGGAAAATTTGTATGCACAGGATTCTCGGCGAGGGGCAGGTGTGATATGCAGCAGCAGTGCGGGTTTTTGAGGGGGGGGGATGACATTCCCTTTGCGCAACAATCTTTCTTTTCTTCATGAGGCTCGAGGAAGTATATGAGGGTGGTGTTATGACTCCAGAGTAAAAGACTAATAGTAGATATGGACCGGCAGAACTGAGTCCCAAGAGCCTAAACGTCCTCCGTTATTGCAAAAGATGTCAGGAATGTGTCTAGCGTGTAAATAGGCATGGTACTATTATTCGGCAATGAAAGCTATGATTCAGAAATGGTTGTTGTCTTGCTTGGTCAAATTCGCTGCATATGGGAGGACTTTCAGATTCTAATCATTCTTGGGGTTAAAGCAAGATTTATTTTCACTCACGTCAGAAGAGCTATCGCATTCGCACTAGAAAGTGTTAATGTTATGACCTTTTCTGCTTGCGCTGTCAAGCTTACTCTATAGCCTTGGGAAAGTAGCAAAGGTACCATGAATGAGAACACGGCTTCACGTCTTTAACACGCTCTCTTTCTGTCTAGCAAAAGACTACAAGGAATAAGTTGACTCAAGAACTGTTATAAAAAAGGTACAGTCCTCTTCTCCGGCACAATAAGGTGCACTTTAGATTATGTCGACAGTGCACTGAGCAACAGGTTAATATTGGTATAGCTAAGAACCTGAGTTCTACTCAAACAATCTACACAAGATATCTGAATAGCCAAGTAAACTATTGAGGGCACACCAATAGTGAACAAACTCCCTAGCTCGACAAAAGTCATCAAATCGGCAACTAAGAACTCAGAGCCTGAAATAAGGCCAAGTTCTCCGAGCCATAGGCTCAACCATCTTTCGGTCTCCATGATGAATAGTGCATGAAGTCTCCCCTGTCAGAGCTTCCACTGAGGCTTGGATGCTGTCGTTCAGTCGAGAGGGTTTCTGCGTAAATTTGCCCAGAGCGCGGCTCCATATATACCGTTGCGTCCGCTCCGCCAGACTGCAGTAGGCTTGAAAACGCGTACTCATGAGCAAATTGCTGTTATGGCTACTAAAGGTGTTAGCATTATTTGTTGGTGATGGGTGCCAATTTCGATATTTTTTGGACGAGACATACTGAACAGAACATATCCGATAGGGAAATGTTTCCATGGCCATGAAGGCTGAGAAATCTGAACGTGTCAGGCATGAGCCGCTCGGTGACTGGAACACTGATGTTGAAAGGGCCTGGTTTATTGTTTGTATTCTTTATCGCAATGATCACTCCAAGACAAACTGCTTGAGTTACTCCAACTGCTAGATTCCAGTTGGAGTAGATGTTCAAGTGGGAAATCAATTCCTCTTCTGTTCTTGGCAGACATGCCCATAGATCGTCAAATTTGCGTATAGGAGCGAAAGACTAATCGAACCACTAAGGAATAGACCAGAATTTAGGTGGTTGAGAAAGCCCCTGGCAATTGAGTTCTGGAAACAGGTAACCTGCTTTCAAGACGGTTTGAGCTTGTGGGATTGATTATTGAGGAAAACCAGGTGGCAGGCAATTGCGCAGATTGAGAAGCATTTGGTGCGCTCGTTGTGGCATCCGGCAGAGGCTGAAGTTATGGAATTCGTGACAGAATCTGGGAATCAATTATTGTTAGCAAGTCTTATAATTGATGATAGTTTTAGATATCTCTACCTGCTAAGGGTTTGAATTGTTGAGGTGAATGTGGTGGATTGCGGTGGTGAAAACGAATGAGCAAGTCGTAATGGTTCCTCCATTTATATTTTGCAATGCTTGTCATGAAAGGTATTCAGAATACCGCTGCTTTGTCGAAAAGCCTCAAGAGGATGACTTTAATTCGTTAGTCAAGCCTTTTAACAAAGCATAAAGAGGTAAATTGGATGTGCAAGGACAACAAACATAGTACCATTAAAGACTCCATTCTGACGTTGCCTATCATGTCTGCTCTGCTGAGACAAAAGGTGAAACTTGTGGTAATATCTGATGTTATGTTTAGTGTACGATACCAACCTTGGAAGGCAGAAGAAGGAAAAATCAGACGTTTTTTGATCTCTAGGAGAACAATCTGTGGTGAGTAATTATCAGAATTCAAACGAATATACTTTTCTGTGCAACTCTCACAACTGTTTTTGAGAATCCTACTGTGAAAAGAGGAATTTACTTACACAAGTTTGGTTGTTCGAGTGAAAACAAAAATATAGATGCAAGTCAAAAAACAATGTGCACATGTGAAGCTTTCGACTCGGCTAAATAGGAGGCATTTCTAAAGATCATGCACAAGTCAAAGATTGGAAAATATGATGTATCATTAATGACCTTAAAAAATAACTCAAATTTTGTTGATGAAAGTATTCTGAAGGGAGCTTAGTCTATTTGAGCTTCAAAGCAGCATGGAAACCAATCCAAAATTCAGGATCCTAGCTCCAATTACAATTTTCGAACGCTTGACCTCTTTCCAACTGCAACCACAACTGCAAATTTCAACCTTCAGCCTTCAACATCAATATAAGACCTACAGAACCAGTATTATCATTACCATCAAACTTCTCCGTCGTTATATTATGCGTCATGTGTACCAATAAATGCTCAGCTTATATCTTTCAATGAAAGAGCTACTTTTCGGCCAACCCCATGCCCTTCACCACATCTCTTCGACACCTATTTGTAAGTCAGCTCAATCATGCCCCAACAACATTGCGCTGAGAGATATCAATACTGATAACAGTCGCAGCATCGTGCTTGAAAAGCCCAGGATCTTCCGGCGGACTTTATCACCCACCGCATATTTCGAAGAGTCAGAGCTCAGACCGAACACTTTCACTCGTATTAAAAAGTGAAAGCACAGCATCGGCTGCCACTACATCCCTCCATGTAGGGAAGGGGTCTGCCAGACTTGAGGACCAGCTCTTCCATATTGAGGTACGTACATGTTTCATCACATTTCATCCCAAGCTTAAATGCGACTACTTTCCCGACTTGGGTTCAACTTTTAAGGACTGGCAGCTAAAAAAAATTTCCAGTCGGCTCATGAGCCAAGAATTCATCAGACGACCCAAGCAGCCCAGACAATAATTTCGAGAAGGACACCTGAAAAATTCGAGTTATTACTTTCTATCCTTACACCCCAAGCTAGAGACAACGTGGAGTTGATCTGGTACTCCTGGCCAGTTCAACTCGAGTTTTCTGCTGGCGCTCAAAACCGCAGGTTAAGTTAGTCAACAAATCGACCACAATCGAAGGGTCTAGGTGTCCAGCGCCAACATTCTTCTCTTCCACATTCCTTCCTAGATCGCCTACGAACGCGAAAGCTTCACTTCCACATAGCTTCTGCTACAATTTTTTCTCGTGAGCGAGACAAATCAATGGTTGTTTTTCGTTAGTTTTAAAAGCCATAAAGCTTATAGTAAGTTATCTTTGATTATACCTCCATTCATTTTTGTTCATAACAAGCACGGCTAATCGATCATAGTCCAGGATTATCCATGGATCAACAAACCGATTGTCGAAAGAATACGTGGACAGGGCACGAAAATGGCACGCGAATATGTTGTCTCGTCGACTGTAAGTTATCTGTAAATTCGAGGAAACCCTTCTTTGCCCGGTCGAATGATCCATTTGCAGTTCCACGATCTAGTTGGTTATAACTTGGCATGTATAGCTTAGATTTGCATTGTGCCACCTGCTAGCTTCCAATAGTCATGTTTTCGATCAATTTACTGATATTCTTTTTTTCAACAGGAAGTTCGACTATATCCGAATAGTGGACTATCAACAGCCACCAAAAGAACCAGCCCAACCCCGAGGGTAAAAAGAGAAAGCTCGCTCCCAAAAAATATGACCTGTTGATATTGAGAGGACCTCGAAAGCTTGATGAAAGAGCGCATCCAGAAAGAATGGGAACAAAAAGGGATATCTGGTTAGGTCGAAGAAATAACCTCACCACTCAAGTGTCCTCGTCAAATTTCGACAAGGCAGGATCAACTGGCAAATCACACGCGATTACCCATCGGAAGCTTCTTGAGCTGTTGATCGGAGTCAACCAGTTGCAACACCGAAACTCCGTTATAGAACTGATCAGCCCAGACCAGCACCAGAGAGGTATGTTCCACCAATCGTGCCGGCAAGGAAGCTGGATGGAAAAATTGAGCTGGACAAGACAAGAACCAACTTAGATATGATCCATACGTGGAAGAACGGGAAATGGTTCGGAGGCTACCTCTTGACATTATCATACTTTCAATAATATGGGCAGAGTAGCTGCAAGTGTTTGCAGAACACTCTCGGTATTGGTAGAATCTAGACTAGTTAGAGGTTCGCCCTCTTATTGAATGTCTTTTCTTTACGGTAGTTGGCATACGCAATTTATTCCACTCTCTTATAGATTTGTGAATGAGTCAGTCAGTTGAATAAATCGCGTTTCTTGCATTCCGTCAAAACTTAGAATTGTGTTCGCCTTCAAAAATGTACATTGATATACTATTCATAATTCCTGAAGCACTCTATGCGTTGGGAGAATGGCATACTGGCGTTAACCTTGTTCACAATTTTTACAGACAGAGCCTATCCCCAACATGTTTCATAACTTGCGTTCACGCCTTCTATTCTTGTATTTCGAATTGACGCTTTTTAGATTGACGAGTCGCATGTAAGTTGAAGCCTTGCTTCCTGTTTTGGGACTTCGTTTTGAGCCATTAGATTATTGGCTATATAATTGATTACACCACTTTATCACTCCCTGTTCTGTTTAATTAAAGCAATCGAAAAATTGAATAGAAAGTTGTGATTGTAGGTTTACAGTTTTTTACCTTAACACCACCTGGCGCACCCGCTCGCTTAATTAGACTTCTATGTTTTGCAACATCTTGAATTATCAAGCAATACACGCAGAAGGCCGACCAGCCACTTTTCGAATTTTTATCGCAAATCTCGAATTTTTATTCGCAACCCATGAAGCAGATTATCTTGCGTCTTGCTGCCGACGTCTATCGCTTTTTCGATATTCAAAGATATTGTGTTTGACATATGCAATTTGTGAACAGCTTATAAAGTCAAATAATCTAGGAGATCTCAAAGAATAGGAAAACGAGAGCAATAAATTTTCGAAATGACTCTACACAGCACGCGGTCTCAGAAAGGCAAGCAAGTTGAAACCGGTACACCTAAGATACAGACGGCACAAGGCATCGTCAACGACAAGAAAAACGCGCGGTCTCGCAAAGGAAAGGAAGTTGATACCAATACAGCTCCCTCAGAGCCGGTAAAAGATAATGAGGGTGCCGCTAAAGAGCTTCAAATGCAGGAAGTCTTCAAAAAAATCCACCAGCTAGCATCTGACTTGAAAAATCTCCGACATGGAGTTGCTGCCCTTCTCGTCGAGGTGTTTGGCAATGTCCGAGTAGAGTCACTTCTTGGCGATTTATCGAAGATCAAAGGTGCGGTTGACGCCAGTGGTACTACCTTTCATGCCATCGTCAATCTTATACAAATAGGAATCGATGAACAACAACATGGCATCGACAAGGCTAAATTTATGATTGTTGGTAATTCATCAAATGATTGCGAGGAAGAGGGAGAAAATGATCTTGAGGACGGTCATATTTCTAACGGTAGCGCTGGGTCTGGTATTCCAGCTGTGCCAAAACGTTTACAGCAGCCTCCACAAAAGCAAGTCGATGAATCCCAAACTTCTGTTGTTGAGCCTTCGGCTGTCGCAGATGTTGCCTATCCATTGCTTCACCGGAAAGCAGCTAAATTGTCAGCCCGAATAATTGATGTCAACCGTCGTCCAAGTGTCAGTGTAGCGTTGGGCAATGCTGGAACATCTTCCGGTGCTGATTCATTGAGAAGAAGCAAGAAAATTCGTGACACAGCACAAGATCAGGAGAGAGAAGATAAACGTCAACGCCGTTCCTAAGAGGTTCAATTACGAAGGGTACTTGTGGCGAAGCACAATTTCATAAGCAAGTATCGGAAAGGCAGGGTGACAAGAGCATATACATGTAGAGATATGTTTTTCTTCCTGAACGGTTGATACCTCCCTTCAGTGTTCCATTACAGCAATTCGCCCTGGCTGGCAGTTTTCTCGCTTTATTCGTACCAGATAAGAGAGCCCAACAGCACTTGCCTTTTGTTCTGGCAAGGCATGAAGAAATACAGGGTATGAACCGTTGTAGAGAAGAAAAATGGCGGACGACACATAATTCAATGTCCTTGCACAATCAATGACACAACTATAAACCGGCTTTCCGACACACTCGTGCGGCACAACTACACATGACGGGAAGGCTCTTGCTTGCAACTGGTACGCAATTGCAAGAAGGGGAAGCAGGAAATGGAAATATTTGGCAGGGACATGTCCCACATGCACCGATACTAACCATATCGAGGCATTTGCTTCTGCTTCAATAGCCGTCCCGTTTGGCTTGTTGCTTTTCAGATGAGGAAAGAAGTCTCCTTTTCAACACCAGATACCAGACTTATAATATGGATTGCGTTTCCTTTCTCGCCATCTTCTCGAAAACTTCGAGAATGATTTTTCTGCAAGAGGAACAGGCCAGGATCTCTCAACTCAATATCAAAAGCTTTGTCGTTATCCCCTTTATGAAGTTGACGTCTATGAAAGTGACAAAGTGTGAATTTGACCCACAAGAGCACATGCAAGGTTCAAGAGTGACAAGTGATTCAATATGTTTCCATCCTGTTCAACGTCCCCTTTTCTTTGAGATGATTGATGAAGAAAGGAAGCTATCAAAGAGCAAGGTTCTTTGATGTCTTCCTATATGTCTGCCTGAGATGTAGAGTTGTTTTTTAAATCAAGAGGTTGTTTTTGATCAGTGTGATGTTGTTGTGATGGTCCGAGCTCTGGAAAAAAATTTATCCCCTCCGAACACCTAAAAGGACCATACTATTACAACCTCTTGTTAACCTTCCAGTAAAACCTTTCTACCCCTAAAGCTCTCAAAGGATCTATAATTCAGATGCACTCGATGATGTCTGTTTAAACCCTTCCAAACGGTCATTCAAACGGCCATTGTAACGAATCGCCACACCCTTGACCTGATTGTCTACCAAAAAGACCTCAAGTATGGAATGAGCACCCCGCCTTCGATCCTTCCTCAATTGTTCTACGCGACATACTCTCTTGGTGCTCTGATTGGGGAGTAAGCTTCCAAAAGAGTATGCTGAAAATTCCAATCATTCTTATGGATATACAGATACTTTGATGAACTTTCCACTCCAAAGCGTTTTGAGGCGTTTCGGATTCAAAGCCAACGCCTCTTTCTATTCCCACTCAATGCAATCACCAATAGTTTAAGAACGGAGTTCAAATCGAGGATATATTGGCAAATTCAGACGATCAGACTCACCATGCCGTTGTCTGCTGCTTTTATAAACATCCTCCCAGGAGGCCTTGGGCTTGGAGCTAGATTTATATTACCTACACCGTGACACTCGCTGCCTCATAACCCTCTCGAACTTTCCAAAATCTCACACTGCTCCTGAGCCTATTCTCTTGTGGTAATGATAGACTCAGTCAATGGAATGGTACTTTCAGTCCTGGTTGCCATTGCTCGCTTTACTGATTTTGAGGCTGCTCTCATGTTTCCAATTAGACTTCATGTCTTGGTGATAGCTCAGTAACTACTTTTGGGGGAGAGAAGCTCTGAAGATCGTTGTGTTGCTCGAAGATATAGCTTTTGGATTACTGCAACGATGTATTACCTCAGGCCGTCCCGAAAGACTAACTACCCAGTCAAGACAACTTTCCCTTCCTCCCAGCAGCTCATCGTCAACGGCTGAAGATTCCTTCCTTGCTTCTTGAACGTTTCGGACAAACCAAGTTATTAAAAGCTCTTCAGAATGGCGGAGCAACCATGGGGGAAGAACTCCGTGTCTCACTCTACAGCTAATGCACCAATCGTTCGCCAGCAACGACGGATCCCGATGTCATATTGCACCTCACTTCAGTGTTCGCAAGCACATGTACTGTGATCCCATAGCCATCACCTGGGAATCTAAGACTTGAATTGCGTTTGAATGACTTGTAGCCTGTTATTCTTGAAGACAGCAACACATTTCTATGCACGTTTACTGCCCGTATCCGGCATGTTAGTTATGTCTCACTATTTCACATGGTGGGATAAAGTTCGATGATTGAATGCACAAGTACTAGAACAACGGTACGAATAGGTTGATACCTGGAGTATCAACCGCTGGTGGCAGAGGCAATTCAGAATTGGGGGGGGGGGGGGGGGTTAATAACTTTTGATGATACTTTGGACTTTGGACATGCAATGCCTCTCCACTTCCACTCCTTTTGAGAGCTCATGACATATGTAAGTCCCAAGGCTCAGTCTTTTACACTTCTCATTACGATGCTCATGAGAACCATATTTCTATTCTTAAACTTGGCTATGTAGCTTGGCTCTTGTCCCATATGTGCCTCATAAGATTGAAGGTGCATTCACAGCGACATCTTCCTCTCCCACACGAATGTATCCGCCTGAAAGTTGTAGCATAACATTCATGAAGTTACCATTCTCAAAGTGCGCGAGTTCTCACCACCATTCATCTTGTGGCATTGCATCGTCAGAACTGAACTCTTGCCAAATGCATTTTGGACCTGCATACTTTTCAGAATAGATCCCACGAAAGGGTCTATCCAACGACCAACGGAAGCGTCAACATGTCCTTCACGATCTTCGGACTCGTCGGGCACCATGGTTTCCTTATATTATTCTTCATCTAAAAGCTTAGGGAATTTCGAGCTGAGATCATCCACTTTCTAGATTAGGACTTCTGAGGGAGGTGCTGCAAGCAATGGCATACATTAGCATTTTGATGGCATAACATAGAGTACGACAATACTTATCTAACCGTTGATTGTTGTACCCTATTTGCGCAAACTTGTACAGTTCATGCGGCTCCTTTTGAGCAAGAGGTTCATAGACTTGAGATCCTCTGCCGGGTCTCCTAGGTTACGTCAAAGGCAACGAGATTTCTCGGCATCTGCGTCGTTATAGCTGAGCGGCTTCACTTTATGCCCTGAATGAAATCCATGGTGTCGTAATCGTGATCAACAAGTATCGTATGCATGGTTCATTTGGCCTGTCCGGGTTATTTCATCTCGTTGGCGTTTATGCATATAGGAAGACCATTATTCCGGGGCCTTTCAAGTGATTGTCCTAGGCCCTTCTAACCTCCGAGAGTAGCATTGATTCGACTTATAACTCTTAGTTGTCGTCGACCTCTTATCTCTTATTTCGTAATTCCTTTGACAGTACCTTTGGAAAGGGCGTTCTTCTTTGATTTGCTGTAACTTTGGGACATTTTCCATCCTCCACATTGCATATTATTGTTTTTAAAGGCGGCTCTTATCTCATTGATGACTTTAGGATGGGCTTATCAGCCTGTGAATTTCGTCACGGAGTAGGGTTTTGTGTGTGTGGTTCCTTTTTTGCTTGACGGGAATTCGACATTAGGACCGAGATAGATAACTGCCTTCGTTGGGACATTGAGATATTTAACGTAGATGCGGGCAATACTAGCTTCTTCTTTGATTAGCTATTGATCCCTTGCATACAAATTTATTGATATCATATTAAAAAGGGCCTTGAACTCATGAAACTTACTGTGATGGTTCGTATTTTATTATTTCGAACTTGCCGGTCAAAAGTAGGTGCAGGAAAACGCCCGGAGAGGCATTTGAGAGCTGGACCAGGGCATGTCCACCACAGGAGAAGACACATAACGCATTTTCCTGCTCGTTAACTGCCGAAAACAATTGAAACGGCAACAGCACATACATATCTGCGGCGCTCGTTGGAGATTGGGAGGTTGTGGAAAGAGGGATGTTTTGGTGGGGTCAATTTTCTCAAATAAACGGATTTATGAAGAGCTTCAGTCACATAAAGTCGCAACGTCGTTTGATGATAGCTCTTTATTTTGATGGATTGCAGTTCTAGTATTTTAGATGTGCTCTTAATCGAGAAGATTAATCGTTTCATTTATGATTTTTGGTATTGTTCAATTGGGATTCTCGCTGCAGAATCGCCTACTTCGTAAACTGATCCGAGAGGACAGGAGACTCCAGCAGACTTCCAGACTCTCAATGCGAATCAAAACCTCGGTAACTGTTGATCAATTCTTGACATGACTCTATGATACTACGTCGCCTTTCTCGCCGGCATCTGCGATTACTCTCGATGGCCTCATGCGTCGTTTATATTCGAATCTTCTTCGCAATGTCTCAATATACTAGTAGATTCTGCGTGCTCCAGACCCAACGTCCATCACCTAAATCTAAGCTGCTACTGATTCAAAGGACTAAACTAACCTCAAGCTCAAGAAAACATGAACCAAGCTGCTAGTACTATACAAGCCTAGAGACTAGCCTTTTCTGTCCTTGGGGCAACGTAAGTAGGAGGCCTCAGGACGACTAGGTATCGAAGCTAGCGTAATTTCTGGTCTCTGGCCCCACAATAACGAGATAAATCTCGCGTAGGCTTCCGTCTTCAGGTAATTTTGAGGTTAAATTCAGTTTCTCGCTGCAGAAATTTCTAAACCTTTACAACCTCAAAATCCAACTCAACAATTCCCACCACATCAACCAAACAACTCGCAAGAATGTCGCGCGTGCTTCCAACTCTTTGCTTGTTGTCTCAAAAGATCTTTCGAATGATTGACAAGATCGTAAGTTTCGTCAAGATCGATCTAACACTCTTGGCTTGAAGAATAACTAACGTTTTCAATTATAGCGTGAGCTGCAACAGACGATCCTGAACAAAGACGACGTAATCCACGATTGGTGGACAAGAGCACAGTGGGCCGAGCGAAGAGTTGATGTCTTGACCGCTGAGATCGCTGGCAAGGACTCGGAAATAGCTGAGAAGAACACCAAGATCGGGGAGCAAGCTGATGAGATCGCTGCGCTTATGGCAGAGCTCGCTGTCGTCAGAGTACGTATATATCCTGCTGCGGCTGCACTCTTCCTCTTGATAAATCGTTAACAGAATTTCTACAGGCTGGTCAACAGGCGAATCGTGGCAGATCCCGGGGAATTCCGCGGAGAAGAGCAAGAAGGGTCCGCAGGTAGGGAATGTCTGTGGGTGGAATCATTTTGCTCGCCTCGAATCAGTTTTGTTGTGTGGAAAGAGGGTGGTGCCCTAAAGAACCAAATCCTATTACCAATCTTTCAGAATTGAACTGTTTTCCGCCTCAAATATACTTTCTATATATGCCTGTGACTCGTAGTGACGTGAATAATTCTGTGACTACTCATTGCTTACTACACTTTCTTACCATTATGGACTACAAACAGCTTTATTTTCACCTTTCCCCGTTCCCAATTGTGGGAATTTGCTTGGGCCGTTAAAGATTTGATATCGTAAAAGGTTCCTAGCCTATGAACACTATAATCAACCTGTAAATTTAGAGATCCATGCCTTCAAGTGAACTCTCTATAGGCTTCAGTATAAGCTTTCAAGCCTACAAATAGCCGATAGCTAGCTCAAATAGACTGCTTCTAATGTCTCTGTCCCCTGATGAGTAGCCAGCTTGAAATTTCAAAGTAGTTATATACTGGTGGGCTATTTCGTCTTGCAAACTCAGTATCGCCGGCGAGTATTTCCCGGTTAGCTACTTGTCTAGATCGTGCTAATCACCTGACCCTAGCCCTAGATCTCGTGACTTAGATATTCCGAGTGACTTTCGTCTGAATCTTCAAATCTAATGTGTTGTTTTGGTCGACATACTGAGAATTCTCGTCTTTTATACTTTAGTCTGATCTCTTACTTCTTTCATCTATATTTATATAATCATTCTACTTCAAAAGAAAAACTTAGACTAAGTACTTATAATATATCATCTGAGTTCGAGCTAATTTATTCAAGTATATAGTTCTATCTAGTAGATGAGATATATTGTCTTTTATACTAGAGTCTATTATCTTACTTCTGTTTTATTTCCTTATATATTATTCTACTTTATGAGAAAGATTTGAACTAGATATCTATAATTTATTATCTAAATGTAAGCTAATATAATCAAGTATATATTCTAAATTATTAAATAATAGATCTCGTCTTTTATACTCAAATCTATTATCTTGATTATTCGTAATAGATTTTTAAAATATATAGTTATATAACTCCATCTTTTATTTATATATAATCATAGAAGTCTATTATATTATTTTTATTTAATAGTTCTCATTTTATATATTCGAATCTATAATTTTAAATCCTCTACTTATAGATATGTATATATTACTATAATTATAGAATTAAATTTAACTTAATATTTAAGATCTACTATTTAACTAAAAGTTATAGACATCTAGTCTTGAGAAATAAGATTTAGACTATTCGTTATATCTAATTTCGTATAGTTGAAAGATGATTATCGTCTTCTCTATTTTGTTATATAGTTCTAGATAAGTAAATTAGTTAAGACTTTCTATTAATTAATTAGTTTAGATTAAGTCTAATTATCTTGATTTCTTCTAATTAAATTAGATATTATATAAATTCTATTACTAGTAAATCAACTTTAGTAGATTGATTTCTTTAGAAATCTAACTAATATAAGGAGTTCTCATTCTATAGAATCTAGATGATTATTTTGATAACTTATATTTGACTATAAGTTCTCACTTCTATCTCGCTTATAGATTAGATTTGACTACTTATACTATTATATTAGATATACTCATTGAGTTCTTATCTTTAATTATAGTTATATCGAACTCTTACTATTTTCAAAACTAATATATAATATAACTCTTTCTGAAATACATCTTAAGGATTATAGTTATATATAATCTTTATTATAGATTACTTAGACATTAGAAATAGTTGAGCGGATAATAGCCGAGAGTAGATGAATATTGTTTTTAATAAATATTATTTGTATCACTTAATACGATAATACGATAGAATACTCTCATGCTCTAAAAATCACACTTGTTTTACTCTTATGCCTCTTAGATTCTATATAGATATTATAATAGCATCTACTGTAAACTTATAGAATCTGTCTATTTTAGATTAGATACTATAATAAAGGAATAGATTTTGAAAAGAAATTAGATTCTAATTATCTTAAATAATATTCAATCTAAAAACCTAACTATCTATTTATATATAGGAAATAACTAGTCTTAAAAAAAGCTTTTAAAAAACTAATCTTCTTCGAATTCGTCTAAGTAATATAATATAACGAGTATTACGTAATCATTTATTATACTTATCTTACTTCAAGACTTACTTAAACTAAGCAATTATTCTTACATAAAAGATAGAGGGATCCCTTAAGGATCTCTTTCCTCTTTAGCTTTCTTATTCTAGTTATTTAACCTCTATAATAAGTCGGGTACCCCACTTTCAGACTACCCCTCTTTTGGGTCACCTTAAAAAAGCTCATCGCAAGAAGGGATCTCTCTTATTTATTCTTTAATAACTTTATAATACTTAAATCAATTGATTTAAAATTTTGATATATTATTATTTATATTATATTTAAAATATATACCGAAATTGATATTAATTCGATTTTATATACAATAATAAATAGGTATTCAATTCGATAAACCACTTTAGATTATAAAATTCTAAAAATTATTTTTCAAAATTATATAAATAATTATTTATTTTATAAAAAAGGTATATAATATATACAAAAGATAGCCTTGATGTAAAAAAAACAATTAATAGATTAAATATTAGTTTAAAAGTCTTTGGGTATTAATTCTATATATCAACAAATTCGGAAAATTAGGAAATATCTTTTCGATATTAAAGAAGATAATTTTATATTTGAAAAATAATAGATTATAAATTTTCTTTAAAAAAATCCAGAAATTAGAATTAAAAGACAAGTTAGGATTGATTCAATATATATCAAAGGTGCAATTATTAATATTATTAATTAATAATTCCTAAAGTTGAATTTGTTCTTAATTCGTTATATTAAATCTTAATATTAATATAATATAAATAAAACAGGTATACAAGAAAACTAGGGATTAAATAAATTAATTTTAGAAAGCTTAAAATATTATAACACTTTGCCTTAAAAGAACTACGAGAGCAGGATACAATTTATTCTTAGAATCTACAACTACAGAATCGAAAGCAAAGTATTTATTAAATACATCTATATATCAATTATATATACATAATTATATATATATGTATATATATATATAAGCGATTATAATTATAATTAAATGCCGATTTATAACATTACCCCCCCCTTTGAAAAAGCTTACCCTTAAGCTTTATAATTATTTATTTTAATTATTGAATTGATAATCACAAGATAGCATTATTATTATTTGATTAAATTAATATAATAAACAAATATATATATAGGTTTTTCTTTTTTGCGATAGGAAGGCATATATAAAGCAAAGGAAATTATTCTATAATCTAATAATCAATCAAATCCTTTAAAATATATAAGTTAATTGAATTCTTTTTTTTTAAATTTTTTTAATCAATCAATTCTCTTATATCTTTCGATTAATATATCTTTGATTTTTAAAAAAAAATATAATAATAAAAATAAGCTATTATTGATGTAGATTCAATAATAGAAGGATGCATATATATTAATAAATTATTTATAGTTTTTCCTATATTTACTTTATTAACTTACTCTTCTATTTAACTTATAACAAAAAGAGCAGTTACTTTTTCTATTATATAAGACAAATAGTCTATTAAGAAGAAAAAGTTTCAATATGGAAATAATCATAACTTTAATAAAGCAAATAATAAATTGAATTTTAATAAGAAATATAAATAAGATTTTTATTTGTTTATCTTCAATATATAATCGATTTGTTTAACAAATACAATTATAACTATTGAAAATAATAATCTCAAGAATAAAATCAACCTTCGATTTGCTTATTAAATATATCCATTTCATTATATTTCTAAATAAAATTTGAAAAAAGAATATAATCATTTAATCGATTGTATTGATAATTATGAAAAAAAGTTTGCTAATAAATTGACTATAATAATATATTACTTTAATAATATCGAAAATAATAAGGACGAGATTATTAAAAAGGAGATTATAAAGGCTTTATATTAAGATTAATCTAATTATAAATTCAATATATTTTATTACAAAAGCATTGATTTTATTAATATTAATAAACTAGAATCTTTAAGTAAAAGATTATTAAAAAAGATAATGTTATAATAAGAATAATGTATTCAGAAAAACAATTGGATTTATATAAATTGTATATATAGCTATATCTCTGATAAAAGGGATAGTATATGCTATCGAATTCTTAACCAATTATTAGATTAAGCTTACTATTTGCTTTATTTTACTAATAAGTATAAATATAAGTATTTATTCTCCAAAAAGACTTATAAAATATTTCTCCAGTATTAAACAACTATTATTAAATACAATAATATAATAAAAGTAAATTACAATTTTATCGATTTTTAATAAAATTAATCCTTTTTTGATAATTTAATTTGTAAAAGAAATTAAGGAACTATATTTCGAAAAAAATACTTCCTATTACCCTTATTCAGAAGGATATAGAGTATTATATAATTAAAACTATAGCATAAGGAAATAAATTGGAATAGCAGTATTAATTTACTATAATATAAATAAAAATAAAATTTTTAATAACTTATAAATAATTATGAATAATTAAATATAAGCTTGATCTTATTATTATATATATTGCAATTAAAAGTTGTTTTATCTTTCAGCTTATAATTATTCTATATATATTTATCGTTACTATTAATTAAAAACTCGGCTAGTATTTCGATTTAAACCATTTAGTTTTTATTTTTGTATTTTATCCGATTATAACTGTTAATACCCATAGAGATTTCCTTTCTAATTTGCTTTAAAATTATTAAAATAAGGAAAAAGATTTTCTTTATTTTATTATTTTAATAATTCAGTTTTTATTTGATTGTTTTTTTATTACTTATAAAATTATAATTTCTTTATTATTTTGATATATAAAAGAAATTCTTTTAATCTTTTTTATTTATATATTAATTATTATTTATAAAATTATAATTATTCTTTCTATTCTTATAAAAACAAATCTATTTGAATAAATATATAAAAGGTTTTAATAAAAAGGGATTTTGTAAATAAAAATTATAAAGAAAATATAAAATAATTTTAAGATTAAAGATAGGATATCAAATAAGATTATTATTAATATTTAATCATAATATTCTATATTTGAATTATCAATATATTTTCTTAATAATTAGAATACATTTTATTTTCTATTTAATATTATCAATAATATTTATTGAAAATAATAGTTTAATAATTTGTTCAGAAAATAAATTATCTATTACTTTATAAAATTTACTAAATAAAAATACGAAATAGATTTTTATAATAAGCAGTAGATCCAATTGGAAGGAATCTTTAATTTAATCAATAATCTTGAATTTACTTTAAATTAAATAATCCAGCTTTTTTAAAGATTATTGTATTAAAAAGTCCTTTATACTAAATTATACATAATTTTTTGTATTGAAGTTAATTAAATAATAATATAAATTGATTAATTAAAATATCTTTTCTTATATATATAAAATATTCTCTTTTATTTAATCAAATATTAATTTATTATATTTAGTATATTCTCTAATATCAGTTTATATTTAAATTTAATAAATATAATAAAATTGAGTTTCTAATCTTAAGGATTATAGGGTAAATGGTTATATAGAGTTTTATATAGAGATTAATTATTTAATAATTTATAAGAAAATATAAACTGAGCATAATTTATTATTAATAGAAATTCAAATTAATTATTTAATAATAGTTTATAAAGGATTACAAGTATTATTAAAAATATTAATTATAAATCTAATCTAATTATCAGTTACAATAATAAGTAATAAATAGTTTAATTTGTATTTTTAAGATATTATTAAATTCTTATTAAAAGATTAATATAAATTGAAAACTACAATCAGAGATTATAAACTCTAAAATACTATAATATTTATATATATAATATAGATACAAACAAATCTGATTTTTCAAATCGATTAACTTATAATAGGATATCGAAATAGCTTATTTAATTAATTAATTAATAATAATAAATATATTATTATAATTATATTTATTTTTATTAAAATTATAATAATCCATAATAACATATTACTATACTTTTATAGGAATAGAAAGTGAATAAAATAAATCAGAAATATAATTTCTAAAAATAGAGCTATACTTGTATTTATAATAATTCTATATATATTAATCGATTATAAGAATTATATTCTTTTAATAATATTATTTAACTAAGAAAGAATAGATTTTCTTTATACTAGAATATATAATAGAGATTAAATTATAAGCTTTATAAATTAAATAAATTTATAAATTATTGATATTCGGAATATATAAATAATTGTTATAAAATAGTAGTTTTTTTATAAATATAAAATACTTATAAGATTTGATTATATAGTTATATAAAGTTTCTAAATTCAAATAGAATCTATTTGTTTTAATAATATAATTAATTATATCGAAATATAAGAATATTATATTTACATTAAGATTTATAATAATATTTGATTTTTATTAAAAGGATTTATATATAATTTTAATATCAATCTAATTATCTTTTATAAATTATTATAATTAATTCTTTTCTTAATATTATTCTATTGATTTAATTTGTTAGTGTAGTAAGTAAGTGTATTTGCGAATAGATTATTCTTTTTAATATAATATATAATAATAAAGTTATAATTAGTGAATAATTCTATTTAGTATATTTATTAAGTATTTAATTATTTAATAAATATAAAATACTTGAGAGCTTTATAATTAGTATATATCTTAATTTAATATAAGGATTTAATAAATTTAACTTTTTAATAATTTAGGAATTTAATAATTATAAATATTTTTTTATTATAAATTTTATAAATTCAATTTAATAATAATTATTATGTTCGAAAATAAATAATTAATAATTATTTATATTATATTTTTGAAAAAGTACATTAACAATTATATTATTGAATATATTAATTTCCAGTATATAGAGTAATATATAATTATAATACTATAGAAAGGAATAAAAATAGTTTATCTTTAATATATTAAATATATTTTAATAGATTTTTTCAAAATAAAATTTAATATTTATTTTTATAAATTGTAAAGAGATTTTATTATTATATTATAATTTTTAATAAATTAATAATAAAAATTATAAAAATCTAAGAATAATTGAATATCTTTTATAATAATAGAATAAATTCAAGTAGTAGCTACTTTAATTTTCTTTAAATCAATTTATACTTTATTAATAGAAATAATAAAATCTAAATATTTAATATATTTAATATTGAATTTGTATTTTTTGAAATCTATTTATAATTTAATAAACTCAAATTGTTTGAGAATGTATTTAATATATTTTTTGTATTGTTTTTATTTTCAAAATATATTAATATATTATTAAAATAAGTAATACAAAAATTATTTAAATAATTAAATAAGATATCATTTATATATTATTAATAAATTACAGAATTATTTATTAATTTAAAAAATAAAATCTTATATTTATAGGAATTATATAAGGACGGAAAATAACACATTTTTTAGAAATAGGATTTATATATATAATAGAATATTTATTAAATATTTAATTTAATATTTATTTTTATATTAATAAATTATATAAATATCTTATTAATAAAAGACAAAAAGTATTTATCTTTATATATTAAAGAATTTAATAATTTAAAGTTTATATAGAATTTTAAACTTCTATTTGATTTTTTATAAAGAGAATCAATATTATAAATAATATTTAATTAAATTCTATAAATCTTTTAATAAGATTTTTAGTAATATATTCTTTAATAACTTTAAATTATTTAAGTAATATCTTATATAATAGGCTATATTAAAAGCTTTTTTACCTTTTTCTTCAAAAATAATTTTATAATTATATGATTAAAAGAGAGATAGAATATTAAACTTATATTTAAAGAATATTTAATAATATTGCTAATAAGCTTTAGGAATTGAGAATTTCATTTCAATATTTATAATAATATAATTAAAAGTAACAATAATTTCTGATTTGAAATTATTTAGAAAAACAATTGTAGTTATAATTCAATAATTATTATTCTAATTAGATTTATAATTTGAAATAATATTATTGATTTTTTTATAAATAATTATAAAGATTTTATAATTCTTACTTTTTTTACAAAAAATTGGAATTAAATCAACTTAAGTATATATGTATTATATATATTAGAAATATATAATAAAAAAGATTTATAAATAAATTAAATATAGATTTAATTAAAAATAGATTTCTTTCTAGATTAATTGAAATTGGGGATTTGATTACATTAGGGATTATTATATTAGATTTTTGAGAAGGCATAATAAGTATTATAAATATAATTAATACTATCTTTTACTATTCATTATTAATATGATAATGTATCTTTTTTAATTGAATATTTTAATTATTAATATCTTTTTATTTTAAGTAATTGATTTTAAGTTATTATAAGCTATTTTTAATTAGAAGTATATTTTTTAATAAAAAAATAGTAGGAGGATATTTGAAAGATTATTTAAGATATTATTTAAAATAATCGATTTTGATTTAAATTTTTATTAATTATTTATAATCTAGAATTATATTATAAATTCAAATTGATAATAAGAAATAATAAATAGAATATTATTAAATATTAATTATAAATTAAGAAAGATTAAATGAGTAATAACTTTGTCTTTTATATTATAATAATTTTTAATTTTAATTAATAGTTTGAATAATATAAAATAAAGTTTAAATATAGAAAATAATAATAAAAGAAGTATTCTATTAATAAAAATATAATTATTTATTTTGAAATCTATAAGTATTTAGTATAATATGAATATTTATTTTTTGAAAATATATATAATAGATTTATAAAATTACTTTTTATTAGTTTTATCAAATTAAGAAATCTTATATTTTAAATTATATTTAAAAAAAACTTCTATTTAAATATTTTAATTTAAATATTAGTTTTTGATAGTATAAATAGATTCAATAGTTTTATTTATATATCTAAATTAATATTTTCCTCAATATTCTTTTTTATATTATAAATTTTTTGTTTTTTTAATCTCTTAGATTTTGATTATAACACTTATATTATCTACATATAGAATAAAATTACAATTCGCTTTTAATATAGAGATAGATATACTATAATTGAAATTATTTTTTAAAAATAGAATATTATTTAACTTAAAGATTTTTATATAGTTAATAGAAATACAAAGGGGATATAAGATTTGAATAAATAGATTTGAATTATTTAATAAATAAAAAACGATTTTGAAAAGAATCGATAAAAGAGTTCTGCTAAACAACTTTCTAAGAGGAATTTCTTTAATAATTCTATTATAATTATATTTCTAAAGTATAACTTTAAATTTATTAATCTTAATAAACTTATTAGCTAAATCTTTTATAATATAATATTATTAAATATAAAGATTAATAACTTATTAAAGGAAATTGAAGATTTTTCTTTCTAAATTACAAAAGAGAGTTATCGGATTAGTAATTTCCGTTTATATAGCTAATAATCTAAACTTGTAATATCATATTAGAAAATTTCTATATTATATATTATTCAATATAATTTAGTATTTATACTCAGTACAGATATAATCGGCCTTAATCAGGTTTTTATAAATAATTATAAACTAATTAATTAATTACTAATCTATCAAACAAAGGACTTATATATATAATAAAAATACATATTCTTATATTTCTCCTTTAATTTATTCTATTATATAAAATCATTATTGTAGTTTCGAGATAAACAAGTTTTATAAAGTTTAAGTTATTTTGTAATTAATAGCTATTAGAAGCTTACTTTTAATTTTATATTATCCTTAAATTTAAATAAAAGATGAATGAACTTCGAAATATATAAATACTTTATTATAATAATAAGAGAATAAAAGAGAGATATTTATTGAATTTATAAATTGATCAATAAAGCAATTAGAATTGAAAGAAATCTATTATCAATATTCAAAAGAAATTATTACGAAAACTAGTTTTATAAATAGGATTTTCTTTTATTCTTCTTTTTTTCAATAATAAGAAATATCCTTTTAATAGAAATAACTAGAATATTAGAAATTCAAATTTTATAATCCTTTAAGGAATTTATATAATATTATTATCAGAATTAGAAAGATTGAAATAAATAAGTAATATTAGAATTACACTATAACAATTCTTCTTTAAACTTTATTATTTTATTTAATAAAATTTTATAATTTGCAAAAATCAATATTTGTTTTTTCTGAAATAAACAAATATATATTAATATACTACCCTCAAAAATTAATTCCTTAATTGAAGAATTATTTCCCAATTATTTATTCTTTTTATATCTATTAATATTTATATTAAAATCAAAAGAACTATATTTATTATTCTATCGAGATTAACTATTATTAATTAAAAGAGCTTAGTTAATTATAAAAAGAAAGTAATAAAGTTTTTTGAAATAAATAGATTAAATATAATAACAATACTTATAACTCAATATATTTAAAAGAAATATCTTTATTAAATCTTAATTGGAATAGATTTTCTTTCTATAAATAATATTGATATACAATTTATTCAAAAAGATATTATAATTATAAGATATTATTTAAACAATCACCAGATAGTTATACAATCATATAGAAATTGTAAATAATATAACACTTTGTCTTAAAAGAATTATAAAAACAAAATACAATTTATCCTTAAAATTTATAATTACAAAATCAAAAGCAAAACGCTCATCGAACACATCTATATATTAACTATATACACATAATCATACACATACACATATACGCATATAAATGATTACAACTACGATTGAATACCGATCCGTGACATTATTCATTATTATTATTATATTGAATATCTAAAATACTATACTTGTTAATAATTCTTTAAACAAATTATTAAAGAAAGTTATATAGATATAAAAACAATTATAAAAATAAGAGTATACTTCTTGAATTATAAAATATATCCACAATATTATTTCTATTATTTAGAGTCTTTAAAAGTCTATTCTATACAATTATTAGTCGTTAAATTATTGTTTTTAAATTACTATAAAATATAGATATCTATTATTTATTAATTATTAAACTATTAGTTTCTTAATTTCAAAAAAGTATTATTTACTTTTTTTTATTATATCTTTTTATAATATATTTTAAAAGCATTAATACTCTCTTTAATATTTATTATAATTTCTATTAGAATCAATGCAAGGTGACGACTAGTATAGAATATAGGTAGAAAACTAGAATAAGACTTTTCATTAATTCCTCTCAAAAACCTCTTTTTTTGAAGCTATATATATATATAAAAACTCTTCACTTGCTTTCAGATTAATAGTCAGCCCGATATCGTTTTTATATTGTATCAATATCTATAACAAAGCCCTCCTCCTTAGACTTTCATTCTTGAAAGCTTTAAAGTTATTCAACAATTAATCGCTACTGGATCGATTTCTTTTCGAAGCCTCATTAACTCTTATAGTAAACTAATTATAATACCTACATCCTTATTTTATAAGATTCAATTTTTTTATAGCTTTAAAAGAGCTATATTGTAATACAAAAATGCTAAGAATCAATCTATAAAATCCAATCCATATTCGAACTTTGAAAACTTTAAAAACCTTGAAAACCCTAAAAATTTCGAAAATTCAAAAAAAAAAGTCGATTTGTTTTTAATAAAGTGGTGGTTCGTATTCGATAATGAGGTGGTGGTTTGTATTCGATATTCGTATTCGATAGGGTTTTGCCTCCCCCTTTTTCGGTTTTTGTCCTCGAAAGTATATAAAACATATAAAATTAGAACTCGACATCAATTCGCTGGCAAATAGCATTCCACCTCCTGAAAATCCTGAAAATCTTAAAACTCTTGAAAAATGATAGAACTTTATAAACTAGTCGGGCTAATACCCTCAATATAGGAAAACCTTTAAAAACAATAAGGTTCTACTAGCTTTTCAATAAGTCTTCAAAAGTATATAAAACCTATAAATTAGAAATAAATAGTATTTTCGATACTATATAGCATTCAAAATCCTAAAGATAATAAAAATCCGGAATGTTCGGAAGAGGCCTAGTATCCCGAAAGTTCTGGAAAAGCCTGAAAATCCTGAAAATAGTGGAGCTTCACAAGCTTCCCACTGATTCCTTGAAACCTAAAAGGAATCCTAAAGATTCTGAAAATCCTGAAAAAAGCCCGAAATCCCGAAAGTCCTGGAAAAACCTGAAAGCCTTCGAAAACGACCTTTTTGCGTCTACCTATTAGGGTAAGGTGATTTCAGTGAATACTGTTTCGTTTTGAGTTAATATATAAGTTACTCGATAGGATATCGATTGTTTACAATTGGCTTCAATCAGTGATCTTGATTGATTATGGAATAGTTAGCTAAATTCTTCTCTAATATTTATATAAAGGCTCTATCTTCTTGATAAGAATTTAAATAGCTAGTTAAGCCCTTTTCTTTTGTAGAATACTATATTGGGGGTTTTATTTTCTTGAAATAGGAATCTTATAAAATAATAAAGCTTTATTAGCTTCCCGCCGAGTCCCTTAGGACTGAAAAACGTCTAAGGCAATTATTGCCTTCGATAATATGACAATATAAAATGAGTGCACTATTGGCATCTCGTGGGCGTAGGGTAGGGTTCGCGATCGCTTCGCGGAAGAGATTCTTTTCTTTCTTCTTATATCCTCTCTCTTCCTTTTATTCAATTGTTCGTCTCGAAAGGATATCGATACTGTATCGCGATAATGCTCTGTAAACCTTCTAAGGAATTTGTACTATAAAAACGTTTTTTTCTTAACTTTATTTCAATTTAATTTAATAAGATAGGGATTATAATAATAAATAATATCGATTGTATACCAATAGCATATTATAGGTATATCGTAGGTATATCGTAGCCTAATTGAAATCTAAACCTTTCGAAGCTTTTGAAGCTATTCCCAAAAACTAGTCGACGGCTTGCTCTAAAGGGTAGAATGAAAAGAATTGTTAGAATCAATACAAGGTGATGACTAATATAGAATATAGATAAAAAACTAGAATAAGACTTTTCATTAATTCCTTTCAAAAACCTCTTTTTTCGAAGCTATATATATATATAAAAACTCTTCGCTCGCTTTCGGATTAATAGTCGGCCCGATATCGTTTCCATATTATATCAATGCCCGTAACAATTTCAATTAAAATACTAAAAAGAAATATTATATTAATAATCTTTAATTACTCTAAAATAAGGAATTTTTTATAAGCTAGCTCTATTATACCCTCAATTATCTTTCTTTAATCAAAATCTATTGTTTTGGTATTTAACTATTTAATATATTCTTATAGAATTTGAGAATCTTCTTATATATATAAAAACAACAAAAAAAATATTGATATTATTTGAAAGGATAATAAAATTATAAATCGATTATTAAATATCTAATTAAATATTTGTAGATATAATAGTAGTATTTAAAAAGGTATTTATTAATAGTAAATTTAAAATAGAAAATATAATTATTATAATAATAAAGGAGGTTAGTGGATATTGATAATAGGTGTTCACAATGAAGGAGCAGGTTAGTGGAATGTATATAATATTGATTATGTAGATTAATTGTATTAAGGTAAAATCTAATTATAAAATAGAAGTGATATATGTATAGTAGTATAATATATATGTTATAACTTCCAATACTCCTCTAAAAAGCTTATTCTCTTAGTTTTTATAATTAGTTTTGAAATTCTAATATATTCTTGAATTTCTCAAATATCATTTTTATATATAGTTTTATTAATCTATTTATAGTTATATTGCTTATATTAATATAGCTAGTATTGATTAAATATTTTTCTATAAGATCTTGAATAAAGTAATGATATATATCAATATACTTTGATTATTTGTGTAAATAAAAATTCTTAATTAATATTAATATTTCTTGATTATTTTCTAATATTTGAATTTCGCTATTATTCCCAATATATTATAATTATTTTAAATCTTTTAAGAGTTAAGCTATCTATTATTTTTGTTTAATAAATATTATTATAGAAATATATTTAGTTTTTATATTAAATATAATTATAAATATCTATTTTTTGTTTATTTATAAGATTAATTCATTATAAAATATTATTATTTTATTAGAGATACTTTTTCAATTAGTTTTATTACTTGCCCAATCTACATCAATATATACTTTGATAATCCATTATAGAAAATTATATTCTTTATAAATATCTAATTGAATTTCCTCAAATCCAAAATATAATTTCTAATTGATAATTGATCTCAAATATTTTATAAGGTTTTTAAATACAATATTATAATATTTAGTAGAATTCAATATAACTTATACTAATCTTCTGAAATTAAATACAATATTCAGTTTAATATAAATTATAGAATAGATTATATTACTAATTACTTGTTAATATTTGTTTATATTAATAAGCTCATTATTTAGAAGTATTAATTATAATTAATTGTAATTCAAGATTAATATTTTTTTTAGAGTATATTGACTATAAGAGATTTTGAAATGAATAAATATTATATTCAAATACTCTTTTTGATCTATAATTAATATTCTCTCAGATCTATTACGAATAATGTATATTTCTAAAATCTTATTAATCTTTTCCAAATTTTTGGTATTGAATTAAGTTGAAAAATTATCATAAAATCATTTAATATTCTGTTTTTGTATAGCAATAATAATAATATTATCTACATAAATTAGGAAAAGTAATTATTACAAATGATTGATATATAAATATAAATCTATAAGGTTTTATACGAAATCTATCTTAATTAACTTTCCTTTTAAAAGAAAACTCTAATCTCTATTAACTTATTTTAATTTGTAAAAACTTCGAAGTGTATATAATATATAATCTTAATAAACTTAAATACTTTAAAGAAGTACTAAATAGATTTCTTTTTTTAAATATAATTTAATAAATATATTTTTGATATCAAAATAGGAATATTCAAAATCTTCTTTTACAACAATTACAAGAAAAAGATAAAAAGTATTAAAGCAAATTATAGAAATAAAGATTTTATTATAATCTTTTTCTAAAATTTAATTGAATCCTTTAACCACCAATCTAACCTTGAATTGCTTTATTTTATTATTTTTTGTTTTAATAATAAATATTTATTTTATTAAAATTAGATTATTTTTTTGTAATAAAATAAATTCTTTTTAAATATTATTTTTAATTAATAAATCTACTTTTTCTTGAATTACAATTTGCTAGTTTTTTACATACTTCTTATTTGCTATTACATCTTTATATATATTTAATATTTTGATTTTAAATATTTTTATTATTAACAATGCGATTTCAATTTCTGTTAATATATTTTTTAAAAAAATCAAGATCTTGGAAATAATTTTATTATTTGTTTTCTTTTTGAATTAGTAAATATTTGAAATTATAATTATAATATATTTGATTAATTTTGATATTGATTTATTTAAAAAGGTAAGTAAAAATCAAATAATCTTGAAGATATACTTTTTTATATTGTTATCATCATCTCTCTTTTTTTTTCTAAAATTGTATCTTAAATTTGATAATATAAAAATAGGTATAGAAATAAGTATTATAAATAATAAAATTATAATCGAATTTAGTGATATAAAATTAGAAGTTGAAATAATTTTAGGTAAGGTAATCTCTATTTCTTTATTGTTATTTTCTAGTTTTAGTAAATTATTTATTACTTATTAAATATTTCTATACTCGTTTTTATTAAAATGTGGTATTCTAATCTTTGTTTATTTTAATATTGGTAAGTATACTTTTATTGAATTTATAATTATTTCATTTAATAATATTAATAAATTAATCAGAATAAATAATAATTTAGAAACATTTTTGAATCTATTACGAGACTTGTAATTAGATTCTATATTCTTGGTATCTTACAATTCAACTATACAGTTTTTGAGTTTCAAATCCATATTTCCTTTTTTATAGTTTTCATTAATTATAATATAATAAAAGCAATAAATATAATCTAATTCTAATAAATAAATCTTTATATACTTAATAATATCTTTTGAATATCCTAGGAATATCCCGATTCTTATTATATCATAGAATTTATTATATCTTTATTCTATTGAAATAGTTTTGAGATTGATATAAGCATAACATCAATTCCCCCAGATCTTGTATATATCGATATCTGATAATATACCTATAAATACTTCAAGCAAGCTCCAATCAATTCCATTTATATCTGGGCCAATACTAATACAGTTTCGAATATATACATCATATTCAATAGCTTCATTCCAAAACTTTAATAATAAATAAGCTTTTTTTAATATTACTCTCATATCAGTTTCTACAATACATATATTACATTCGACTAGGCTGTTTTGATAAGATAACACAATTACTATAACCTCTAATCACACACCAATCTTCCATTCCCAAATAGTTTGAAAAAGCTCTAATACATTATCAATTCTGATAGCAATTATAATTATTCCTATAGCAAATTCAATTTCCTATTTCCAGACTTTCAATAAGAATATTACATCACTTTTTTGTTTCAATAAAATAATTTAATTTATTTTTATAGCACTATCAATAATAAAAAGAAAGTATCTATACCCTCAAATAGTCTTTTAAAAAAAACCAGTAATATCAAAATAAATTAACTCTAGCCTTTTAGACTTTTATATACTTAATTGGCTTGAAATTCTATTAATTATTTTTATAAGAATATACACTTCATAAACATCCAGAGTTAAAGGAATCTTGATTAATCTCTAAAGTATAATAATTTTATATAGATTCCTAATTTTATTAGAATCAAGATAATTGAATTGTTTATATTAAAAAAAGTATTTTTCCTTTTCCATTATAATCAATTCTTCAATTTCCCCTTTTATTCCATCAATCACCTCTACAAAAAATATAAAGAATATAGAATCCTTATATCCTGATTTTATATACAAAATGATATACATCCCATCTTTTATTATAGTTTTGATAATCTTATTATTTTTATCGTTTTCTAGTATAAAATATATCTCCTTAAAACTAAATATACCCTTAAACCCTACCTCACAAATTCTCTTAACTAAAAACAGATTAACCCCCAATCCTAATACATATAGCACTCTAATTAATGATATCCTTATTCCATCCTTACATATCATATCCATTATTTCTTATTCATTTAAATACATAGCTTCCCCACCAATTGTTATCCTTCATCGCAGAATATAAGTTAGATTTCTGAAAAGAAAACATTGATTAAACATATATAAAATAATATTAATATTAATATACCATTACAATAAAAATGCCTTACTAATACTTTTCTTGATAAAATAATAATACTCAAAATCAGACTCGTTATTAACAATACTCTTAATAATATCAGAACTTGATTCAGTAATATAAACCTTATACTCTCTATACTTTTTATCTTTTTACAATAAAAAGATGAATTGTCTTTTCTTTTGTTTATACTTTAAATTAGATTTCAAAAGATATTTAATATATTAAAATTAAAAGCATTTTAGAACTAAGTAACCAGATTTGTTACAAAGTTTATAAATAATAATAAGTATATCAAATTCCAAACTTATACTAATCTTATACTAACAATAAAATAGAACATATTTCTTTTTTTTTACAAAATATATCTGTTGGTATTACCATGGGAATGGTGAAGTAATATAGTACTAATGATTTACACTGTTGTAATATTACTTAAGGTTCTAAAAGCTAAAGGCTACAAACGTATATGCTATAGTGTAGGGGCGCTAGCGCATGCGCTAGTATGGTTATATGATTCCTATCCCAATACTAGCGATTCTTTTAAAGTCGTTGTATTGTATCTTTTCTAGCTAATATCCCTTTTCCAATATAATTATTTATACTACTAATCTCTTTTAATCTATTCCGTAATCTTAATCTTTATAATATTATTATTAATCAAATCCTTTAGGACTTGATACAGCTTAGATTTAGTTATTGTATCTGTAAGATTAGATTCTTTATTAATCTATTTAATCTTTATAATCTCTTGTTTCTCATATACTTTTCGAATTGTTATTATATCGATTATTAATTTCTTTTCGATAATTATATTAAGTTTCATAAGATAGTTATATAATAATCTTGAATCAATACATATGATTAATAATATCTTGCAATTTGAAAAGATCTTATTAAAAATATCTTTAATTACTACACTAATATCAAAACTCAAAACTATACTATAAAGCTCTAATATTAATATGTTTCTAATAATTTTTTTATATTTAATTGACAATTAATAAATAATATTAGTTCTATCGAATTTGTCTATTAGAATAATAATATATCTAATTTAGAAAAACAAATCTTTATTATTAGTAAAGAATACATTTATAAATATAATCAATTTGAGAGAATTTATATCAAATAGAATAAATTATAATCCTTTCTCTGAATTATTGATTTACTATTGAATATATTTATTGAAAATATTAATATCTTTCTCTTTTGGATTAATTGTTTGTATAGTATATGATAAGTCGAAAACTGTCTTTGATTAATATATAATTGTTATATATACTCCTCAAGTATATTATATAATATATTAATCTTTTACTATTATCAACTTTCTAAGCTTATCACATATGCCTTATATATCAAATAATTCTAATTTGATTAGATAAAGGTTTTTGTATTATTTCTTTTGATTGAGGTAGATTATACTATTATCCCATTGAATAATCAGATTACTATTAAATTTAAATAATATATCTGATATAAATGTCTTACACTCTTTTACTATAAATTTAGTATTTTTGAGTTTAGTTTGCTTATAATCTGCAAATACTTTATTAGCTATAATAAGTATATTATTCATTTGTAATTTGATAATACTGAATACTATATTGTTTTTAGTTGTATACAACAAATATGGATTATAGATTGATTATATTATTTTGAAAGTATTAGTATAATACTTGTAGTAAATACTAAATTAGTGATTTTCTGTTTTCGGGATATCATATAATAATTATATAACTTATAAAATAAAGCTCTCTGAAATGTTTATTTCTAATAATAATTGAGTATAAAACTTCCGAACTAAATTTAATATTGATTATATATATATTTATATAATATTGCGAATACTTATAGTTACCTTGTTTTTGAATAGTATAGTTATCACTACTAGCATAATACATTGATTAATATATTATATCATAAACAATTGTATCAAAATAATACTTTTTCCTTAATCTTTCCATACTTATATAACTAATTAGGATTTAAAAAATATTTTATCAATTCCTTCATTTTTAATTTTATCGATAAAACGAAAATTAAAAATCCTTATACTCATAGAGATATTTGTAATCTTCATAAATTAGAAAATATTGTTTTCTATAAGTCCATTGATCTTTTTTTGTTTTGATTTTATGAAAATTGTTGATGGTAGGGTATTAATAGATACTATATAGTATTTAATGTATTGTATATTGTTAGATTCGTTTTTTTTTGACAAAAAAATCAATAAATCTAATAGGTATTCTATAGATTTGATATTTTCTCTTTTTGTGAAAAGTATTATTTATACTAGAATTACTATTTGAGGGATTTATTATTACTGAGGTTGGGGGTTTCTAGATATATTTAAAAAGGTTTTCTCTAGATTTTTACTTTTAATGGTAGCTAATAAAGAAATAAATATAACTTTGTTAGATTTTGGTAAAGTTATTATACTTGTATTAGGTATAGCAAATTGCTTTTATTATATCAATTCAGTTTATATAGATAATATTTATAATAATTTGATAAATAATTAAAATTAATCCTAAGGTTAATCCTATATATCCTTTATATAAGGTTTAATTTGAATAATACAGAATTTTGTTGGTTTGTTTGATAATTATATTATATATATCTCATTTTTTATACCTAATAAATAATATGGTTCTGTTTATTCTTTATATTCTCTCTATACTCAAACCTTCAAATTAATAGATAAATTATATAAAACCATTGTAAACAATCTATTTTACTAATTCAAAGTATTAGATACTTGTTATATTACTTATAACTTATAAATCTCATTTATTATTTTCCTAATTACTAATTACCTTTATAAAACTATAGGTATAGGTGGGTCAGATTTAGATATTTGTGGATATACTCTAAAGATTAGAAGTATTGAAATTAATTTGTTTGATCCTATAGTATTATTTATTGCTTTTATAGTTATTTATAGTATTATCTTTTTTATAATAAAGCTATTAAGCTTATCGGAAATAATAGTGTATACTTTCTTAATGATTGTATAATAGTATTTAATTATATCAATTGATTAATATATTTTAATTGATATATTCTTTATTTTTATCAATATAATTACAGTGTATTAAATAAATTTCTTATTTATAAAATTCTTTCTAGTATTATATATAATAAAATCTGATGGATTGGTGTAAGTATCCATCCAGTACTTTCGAAGTATATCGAAAGTATGTTTCGTAGTGATATTATCTAATCATTGTATAGCTTAAAATTGTATTCTTTTATTAATAATATATAGAATAAAATAAATATTAATATATATTATATTAACTATAATTGAATAATTAAAATCAATATTATCTTATAAATTGAATTTAAATCAATTTAGTAATTTTCTATATTTTTAATAATATTAATAAAACTTGTTGAACTTGTTAATCTCGGTTTTTGAGATATTATTGTAATTAGTTTGTTAAAGTATTTATAAAAGCCTATATGCTAATAGATGATTAAAGTAATGATATAATTGTTATAGTTTTGTATTAATAAAATAATATTTATTATTCTCAATGGTTTGTTGTATAAACTGCTATATGTTTATTTACTATAAAAGGATAGTATGCTTATTGTATTGAATATAAGAATAATTTTCTCCTGTTTTTATAACGATAATATCGATGATGTTATTGTAATATATATTGAAACAATCTATATTATTGAATAATAGTAGGAATAGTGTTTTTGTATTTATAATATGAAATTTGATAGTTTCTAAAAATAAATAGAATTTAATCAATCTGAAAAATTCAGTTTTTTCAATTCCAAATATCATATTTATAATTCCTATTTTACTTGTATTTAAAATAATATTCTCGATAATCGTTTTATATACTATATATTAATCAAATTCTACTATAAACTATTGTATTATAGCTATATTAATAATAATACCCTTAAATTCTTTCAAATCATATTTATTTATAAATACAAATTTATCTTGAATTTAATATATCAGGGTATAGATGAATATTTTATTAATTAATTTTATTGTAATCTTTTTATTATTAATAAATCTATTTTAAATAATAAAATTTAATTATAGTTTTTATACTAACAAATTTTGAAATTCATATTAAGCAAAATAAGTTTCAACTTTTTTATTAGTATTAGGATCAGATTTTTTATTATGATTTTAATTGAAATCTTTGTATTTAATAAAAAATTATTCAAAACCCTTGTTAAAGCTATTATTAGTTTTTTTAAATTGCTCCTTATATTTACATCGTGATTCATTATATTTCTTTTTATTATATTAGATTGATTAATAGTTATTCTTTTTGTAAACAAAATATCTCTTTTTAATTTGTAATTTAAATAATTATTGATTATTTTGTTTAAAGTCTTTATTCTGATTGTATTCTCCTTTGTATTGATATTTCCGATTGGTATAGAATATTGTATTTCTATTTGGGTTAGTCAATTTCTATATTATAATAGTTGAGTAAAGTTCTTTAAGGAGATTTGGTATATTATTAGTTAGATGAAAATAAGCTAGAGAGTATGCTGGTATTAGTGTATATATATTGATGATTTTTTGGTGAAATATATACTTTATTCGAATCTCATTACTAAATCTTTTGTACAAATAATATAATCTTGTTATTATCTCTTTTAGATAGTGGGTAATTGATTTACTATTATTCTCTGGTTGTATTATTATATCTTTTAGTATAATAATCTTTTATTGCTGTATAATATTCTTTTTGTGTTTGGGGTTTTTAAATGTATTTATAAATAAATTGCGAATCTTTTAAATCAATTCTGGTATAGTTTTTAGATTTGTATGATAAAAATCAAGTGCTCTGCTGATAAGTATAGTAGGGAATATTTTTAAAAACAAATTATCAAATATATTAATATATTAGTAGTTATTGAGGAATATATTATATTTGTAGATGAAATTATTATTTTATTTATTGTATTTATTCTTTTTATTATAAAGTTTTGTAAGGTTTTTGAGAAGGTAATTAAAATTTATAACTTTTGATAATGAATTTGAAAAAATCTCTGGAATATTGTAATTGTAATCTGAATTACCTCCTCCTTTTTCTCCTATACTACCTCTACCTCCATTGTTGTTATTTTTATTATAATCATCTTGTAAATTTCTATTATAATTATTTTATAAATTCCCATCATAACCGTTTTATAGAAAATTATTTTCTTTACCTCTATTATTTTCTCCTTTTTTTTTTTTATTCGAATTATTATTACTACTAAATAAATCACCAAATGATTGATCACCTCTTTTTTATAATAATAGAAGTAATTGTAATAACAGAAATTTAGGTTGTTAAGGTATTTCAGATCGAAACTATCCATACAAAACCAATCACAAAAGTAATAGTTTTTTTTATTTGTAAAATAAATATACAGATAAATTAGGTTCACTATTTTTCTATAAAAAATTAGTATTAAATTAAGAAACAAATCTAGAATAATAGAATACTAATAATTTTAATAATACTTTTTGTTCAATATCAATACCTTTTCCTTTATTACCTAATAGACTGAATCCTAAAACTATCGCGATTTGAAATAGAATACTTAATATTTGCAATAACCTATATTAATTGAAACCTGATAATCCGGACTAATCGCTTACTTAAAATACCTCAAATTCTTTTAATAATACATATACAAAAACTTGAATATCTTTTTTATTTATTTTCTTCTATATACTTTTTAATCAAAATATAAATCCCTTTTTTACAAATATATTTATAATCTTTTTATCTAACCACTCTCTATATAATAATCAAATTACATCAACTAAAGTATTATAAATAGATCGTATCATACAAATCTCATACTTTACAACAAATATACTATATAAATATAATTCGTATCTTAACTTATATAAAAAACATATATCAATTGCTTTAAAATATTCCGAATTGAAATATTCGAATTCGCAAAAATAATCCAACCATAACTCGTCATCATAATACTTCAATTATTAATATTCGTAAAGTTTATACTTATAAAATTTCCTGATCTCTTTCATACCTACTTGCTCTATAAAATCAATCAGATTGTTTTACTATCTCTCAACCATTATGTCAAAATTATTAGTTATAATAACTAATAATATAATAAACTCTATTACACTTCTAATATCGTCCTTACATTTAGGCTTATATTTTGTAAAGTTGTTTTTGTAAGATCCTACCATATTAACAAATAACAGATAGATAATAGAATAAGATAAAATAAAATACTTAAATATAACTTTACCAAACCTAGCAAAGTTGTATCTATTCATAAAAGATAATACTTAACTTGAGCTAATAACTACTAATTCATACTCTTCAACACATATTATTTCGAAGAATAAAATATAGATTAAAATTGAATATAAAAGTTATCACTACATTACTAATTAAATTTGTTTATCAATATTAAATTATATTAGATTAATACTGAATATAAGAATTATTACTACATTACTAACAATCCTTATTCACACAAAAACAAATATCAAACCACATTACTTTAATACAAAAGCTTATACCTTTTCAGAGAAATATTAATCTTAATCACAAACCCATATTACATTTGAAATTAAAATATCAGATTTCTGATCTATAATATCACTAATCAATATTGATATTACTATAAAAATAATAAAGTAATATAATACTAATAATTTACACTATTATAATATTGCTTAAGATTCTAAAAGCTAAAGGCTACGAACATATATGCTATAGTGCGGGGGCGCTAGCGCACGCGCTAGCGCGGTCACATGATCCCTGTCCCAACAATATCATATCTCCAGAGTTTTGCATTTCGATTTCTTTAATCTATAAATACTTAATCTTATCATTAATACTTAAAATAGAACTAACAATACAAATCATATCAATAATAATTTTATATTTATCAAGAAAAAACAAGATTAAGCTTTAAAAGAGTAATTTATCTGTATACAAAGCTCCAATTAAAGTATCCACAGATAAAAGCTTTTTTCAAAAATCCTTAAGCTTATCCCATACACCTATAATAATTATATTAAAAGTATTATCAAAAAAAAAGATCTTAATTTTAAGGAAATACTCGTTTGTTGCTATATTATCAATTCTAAAGTATTTAATAGTTAGATAATCCTAAAGTTTCTTTATTATATTATATTTATTTATTAAAACCTTATTATTATCAAATAATAAATAATAAATATAAAATAATATACTAATATCATCCTTAAAAAAGATAACCTTTTTGTTGATATTGAATTGAATCTTTATTATAACACTACCACTACCACTAAAAACTTAAAGTTTTTCGAAATCCTTAGCTAATCCATCAATATTTGTAATCTATATATATTTCTGTAATGTTTTCTTATATACATAAAATCAGTCTTTTTCTCAAAATTGAATTCTTATTTAATAAATTCAGTATTTATAATTTTCTTAAATAAAAAAAAGAATATACTTAGAATAATTCTTAGATTTAATATCTTTATTTATTTTGAGGTTTTATAAATAAAAGATTTATATCAATAATTTATATATATTTTAATAATAAAATAAAAAAATTGAAAAAGAAAAAAAACTATTTTAATTAAACTCCCCCAATTTTGAAATTAGTATTATAAAGAGAAATTCTTTTTAAAATAAAATAATTGAAAATAATAAATTTTGATTTATAAATAATAATTTTTAGAATGATATTAAATACTATATAATTAATAATACTTTTTAGTATTAAACCAAAATAAATAATTCTTTTAATAATAACTCATAGTTTTCTTATTTGAAAAAAGGATATGATATAATTGATTATTTTATTATTATATTTAAAAAAGAGGTATAATATAAATAGTTATTTTACTATTACTATTCAGCAATCTATTTACTGTATACATTTTGTATATTGATATTATATTATATAAAAACTTTTTATTGTTAATCTCTATTTTGATAATATAAGCTATTTAAAAAGCTTTTAGTCTTAGTTTTATTGTAGAGCTACCAGGCTTATAACCTATTCATAATAAAGGAGTAAACTAGTGAAATACATATAATATTAACTATATAGATTAATTGTACTAAGGTAAAATCTAATTATGAAGTGGAAATGATATATGCACAGTAGCGTAGTGTACGTGCTACAACTTCCAATAATAGGCTGTAATATTGAAATAGAAATGAAAAAAATAAAAACAGGTTTTTCTTTTTCCTTTTTCTTATTACTATATAATTTGAATTTATAACAATTCTGTTTAATAATCTACTTTATAATTTATATATATAAAGGGAAATTAATGGTTACATTATTAGTTTTTCTAATAATATACTTTACTTATTTAAGTTACTTATTAATAGATATTATATAATAATTTTTAATATTAGAAATCTAATAACAACAATTAATATTAAAATATTTATATTCTGAATATCTCTAACACTCTAAAACCTTTTTTTAAAACTCCTCCACCTTCAGATTACCCTTTCTTTAAATATCCATTCTCTTCAACTATTTCTTCATTATAATATTATATCCTATCCACTTCTCGTTATCTAACTCGATCTCTAGTTTATTATTATTATTATCCTTACCCTCATCTGAATTTGAATTTAGTTTTATATATCGAATATATTTCTTTTTAGAATCTAAATTCTTATCAATAAAAAATAGAAATATATTTTTTAGAATAAATATAATAAATTTTTACTCTAATAATATTCTAATACTTTTTATTAAAATGTTTTTATATATAAAGATTATAAAGAATATTCTTTTATTTCTTTTTATTAAAAATATTATTGAATTTATTTCTATTTCTTTTAACTGGTTTTGTATAAATCACCTATTATTATAAAATTGGTTTATTTTTTATAGGTATATATCTAATATCTATTTATTTATTTCTTTTTATATATCACTTGAAAACTTATTAAAATTCTTTTAAAAAGGATTATTAATATTGAGAGTCTTATAAATTACAAAGATTGTTTTTTTATTAATATATTATTTGAAAGAGAATTGATAGAATATATTATATATTATATTCTTTATTTTAAAATTAAAAGTAGATTTATATAAAGGAAATTTATTTTATAATATTAGTATATTAGATAAAGAAAAGCTAATCTTAAAAAACTCTAAAAAAAATTATAAAAAAAGTAAAACTAATAATAAAAGCAGTAAAAACTCTTTTATCTTTTAATATACTCTTTTAAGGTTTTATAAACTTTGAAAAAGATTTCTTAAGCTTTTTAAATAATGAAATAATAATAATTAAGTTGAAAGGGGATATTTGCTTTTTATTTAAAACTTTTTTGCTTGATTTTAAAACTTTAGTAAATCTCTTAAAAAGAGAAGTAAGTAAATCCTCCTATTCAGTAAAGCATTTAAGTTTTCTAGTCGTCACAATCATTTTGTATTAATTATTTATTAAATTAAAGTAGTAATAATAAAGATATAAATAAAATAATATATTTTAAAAAGTTAGAATATATATTTGAACAGAAATCATATAAGCATTAAAATTTAAGGTTTTGGAAACACGTTATTAAATTGGGTGTATCTAATCTAATCTAATCTTGAATATTTTTCAAAACTACCACTACACGTCCCGCGTCCAACAAACTTTTTGATTCGTCGGCGCGTCATATCCATATTCATTTCAATGTCTCATCGAGTGTATATACATTTATCTTCTTAGCTTCTCAGTCCTAATGGTACAACTATTCTCGGACCATTTACTGAACCATCCCTCAGTCTATCAAGTGCTGCATTTATGCCTTGTAACCCACCATGTGCGACTTCAATTTCAGGAGTCGCTATTCTATTTTGCTCGAATAGTCTTTCCAACCAAATCATCAATCCTTCACCGATATTCGGTGCCTCATGAAATGTCTTGATGGGAACCGAATGATATAGCACTCCTGGAGTTGGTTCCTTTGGCAACCCGGTCAAGCCAACAAGATGCGCTCTTTTCCCTTCAAGTCCATTCTCTGAACGCATGGTTTGTGCGAGAAGGGCTGTACTCTCTTTCCCTCTCGTATCAAGTCCAAAGCGGAGTTTTCCCTTTGTGATACCTTTGACGATGGATATCGCCCTTTCAGTGTCAAAACGATCCACCAAGAGATCTGCACCATGTTTCAACATACGTTCACCACTTCGGGCAACGTCTATCACTGCAATAACTCTAAGTCCTGCCAGTTTTGCAAGTTGGACTGCGCAACACCCAGTAGCAGATGAACCTTACAACCGTTAGCATTTATCAAAAGTCTTACAGAGATTGCCTCACCTCCCCAAATTGCTATCCAGTCCCCAGGTTTGGGCCTCTCATCTTCTCGGATACTATCAAAGCATTCTGCTCTCACATCATGTGGAATGGAATCTCTAGATATGGATCGGATTGCCTGGAAAAGATCTGGCCCTTGAATTTTACCCTCATCATTGGCAAAATTTACTCCCAAACATATACCTAACCCAAGAGCTGCGGCAACAAAGGCAACGCCAAGTGGTGCGGCATTGATTGGACTTACGGTACTTGGAAGCCTGCAAGCATTGAAGTCCGAAACGATTGCATATTGTTGATACGCAGCTTTCCGAGAATCTCGATAATCAGTGGAAATTCCCATAACCTAGAACTGTTAGCAATTACTTTACTCAGCATTCATAGATTCTTACAGTATCTCCAGGTTTGAATCTCGAATTTACTTGGGTTGATTTTACCACCTTTCCAGCAAAGTCTCGGCCACTTATACAGGGGAGAGAAGGCAGTCCAAAGCCAAAGTCGCTATTATGAATGGTTAATTAAATGATATCATTTGCTATCAATACACGAAATAATACTTACGGAGCTTTCCAGTCGATTGGATTCAAACCAATAACTTCCACTGCAACAAGCATTTCTCTGTCATTACTTAAGGAAGGTATCGGTTGCTCTGCTGCATGGGTGTATCTTTGCTTTGCGCCATGCAAGAGTAAGACTTCTTGATGCGACACATTGTTTAGGTTCGAATTATGAATTGAATCGGATTCCTGGCGGGGAACTTCTGTCTCGTGGTGCAAATAGATACCCTCGGGCTCACTCTCTGGTTCAGGCCAATTGTGAAAGACCTTCTGATACCCATAAGATTCCGGAGTCTTTGGGGGTGTTATTGCCTGATTGACAGATGCCGGTACATATGTTTGGGTTGAAGTCATTCTCTTTTTCGAAGAATAGAAGTTTGTTGAATTGTTTCCTGCTCAATCCAATCGCTCAAAGTTCGACAAAGTTGAGTATATCGACGATTTCAGTCTCACTTGAATCATCTTCTAATTTCGTTCTGGTTCCTTGTGAATTCGGAATAATGGATACATTGTCACGCAATATTTAAGTTCATTATTTGCCAATCGCTATCAAAACCGAGGTTCGAGATTCGTTCACTCCAAAAATCATAGCCAATCTTCGTTATTGCTATGTACATGATCTCCCTTATCATAATGTGTATGAATATGCGGAGGTGATGGCGTGACGCACTAAATACCTCTAATTGTGGGTCTCCCCGTGATGTTCAAAGTTCAAACACGGCAGATTGGAGTTAGAGCCAGAAAAGGCATCTTATCTTATCAAACACAAATTCCTGCGATTTACTTTGAGCAAATTGTTGAAGAGTGTTTACTCATTTATCGCTTTGGCTAGAATACATCTTCACTACAGACGAAACAATAATTTCCAAAGACTGTGCGATACGAAAATTCAACCCGCAGGAGGACCACACCGGTATAACAGAAAAGCCTACTTTCGTAACTAGTAAGAGAACACAACTCGTCACCTCCCTATAAGGTTATGCACCTCGTACACTTTTTCCTCAAAGTAAAGCGAAGGTTTCTCGGACAATTTGATCATCACTTAGACCTCGAAAGACTGTCGAACGAATAATCTGCAAATCCGGAAGTGCTGCAAGTTCTCTATCGATTTCCTCAACTGGACAGAACACCTTGTGATTTTATCATTAATGTTGAGTGCCCCTGGATAGCAAGATTTTGATATTTACTTTTATCATACGCACTACGCAGATCGCGTTCTCCATGAAAGCTGTTATCTGGGTGTAGCATCGGTGCGTTCAGTGGACTACCATGTTGAAGAACATTTCACCTGCTTCTACCACAATAGAAAAAAAGACAACGACTGTTAGGTATATCTGATTTGAATGGTCGTCTTTTTTCTTATACACATTTTTTGTGTTCATTTCTATGTCGTTGCTTTTTCTGCGACAATTTCAAGCTCATCCAGCGTCTCTTCATCCCCCAGTTGCTTCATTCTTTATTATGAGCTTTGCAGCCAGATTTGTACGCGGAAACACGTTTTTCGTTGATATCGTTTGCATACGTCGCACATACTTAATGCGTGCAATGGGTCAACCGACTGTGCATTCAATTGTTGGTGGTAGCTTCCTTCTGTAAATTCCAGCTTGTTCTCGGGTGGAAAGTTACACAGCATTGTTGGAATTTCCTTCACCCCTAGCCTTGAAACAACAAGTTATTCGTTGGCATATTATAGGTAGTCAGTTTTGTCCCTTGGTGAAGACCAATCGACATGATAAAGTAAACAGATCATTTCTGTGACACTTTTCCTCGAAGTTCGAAGCACTGTTCTATTCTTTTAAGCATAACTTATTCTTGAGTGATAACCCCCCTTTTAGGATTTTGTTCCAGCATTTACACCGCTGCGGAGAAATCAATAACTTCCGAGGCACATTGCAAAGTTGACAAATTGAATGGAACATTGCCGCCCCAGTGGGTAACTGGTGACGATGCATCATTACCAGTTTTTGTTCTGGAAGTGTTCCCAAGTTTTGGATTGTCGGCAAACGTTTACCAAGGTATGGGAAACATTATTGGAGAATCGGACAATAGGGAAATTGAGCCTTTCAATGCCAGACACACTAGTGGTGGATCAAGTGGAGAACACTCGGCACTTTGGCTCAAGCTTCATTGTTGCTTCTATTTTCATGGATTGGGAGCCCCTAAGGTTGCAGGACGACGGCTCTAGTTGACCAAATAGTATTTCCTTCGCCAATACGTTCACATGAAGTAACATATTGGCCAGAACAATAGCAGTCGAGAGTAGGAAACCTTATTATCCACAAGGGTTTGCTCCGCGACCTTACTGAGAATGTCACCAAAATAAATTAAATACTCGCTAAACGATTCTCCGTCGGTAGGTTACATGAAACAGAAACATGGGGTCTTGTGGGTCCGAAATAGCCAAGAGCAATGTATCCAGGGCTCCAAGTGGCACAAAGGTGTTTATGTCCGACAACCTCTTGAACTGTAAATACGATATTGGAATTAGATGTTACGGAGGTTGTCAGTGTAAGTATTGTAAAACACACTAAAAAGCGGCCGAGCTTTTCCCTACATACAGAGGTTTTAGCCAATAAAAACCTTACGTTTTTTAAAAATTAATATAGTGAATTCCAGACAATAAAAGTATTATAAAGAATCTCTTGAGAATAAAAAAAAGTATCAATTTTATTAATATTTAATATATATATTATTAATATTAATAATTATCTAATATCTATTTTTTACATTCTTAAATAAATTAATTAAATATTTATACAATATAGCCTCTTATACTTTATTAACAGTTTTCCTAAGCTTATTATAGGTTATCTTATTATATAAATAATAATCCTAAATTCAATCTTTTATCTTATTTTATATATTCTCAATAAAATTAAGATTTAAACTAAACACCAGCTATTTAATCTTTTCAATATCTTTTTTAATGAAATCCACAAAAATAATACCAGCAGTATACTCAAGAACTCCATTCTGTATAAATATATATCCTGAATATATATTTATTCAATTATTAATAATAGAAATAGTATAAACTTAATATAATTTAATATTAATAATACCTTAATTCTTTTCTCAAAATAAGTCTAATCCTTTACTTGCTTTTTCTAAAAAATAGTCTTAAAATATCTACTCAGCTTTCTTACACTCCCTTTCTAATATATATATAAAATCAAAAGCTTCATTAATATAACATATAATATATATTTTATAATAAAATCCTACTATCACCTATATCTTATCTGATTATAGAATAGTATTCTATTATTTATCAATCCAATCGAGATATTTTAATACAAATTGAAAATAAATTAAACAATTGGTTTCTAAAATAAAAGACTTTCAAAAAATAATATAGTATTTATAATCTATTCTTTTTAACCCATTTCGAATTATAGATTCATCTATTTCAATCTATTCTAATTCAAGAACCACTCTCTAATATAATATTTACCTATATATTTTAAAAAAGCTAATAAATTCGATAATTTAATTAAACTAAAAGATTGATAAAACTAATATCCAGTCAAATCGTTTTTTAGGTATTATATATATAGAGTATATATAAGCTACTTGTCTATAATTTAAATTAATACTATTTTGAAGAAAATACTTTTATATCTTTATAATTTTTCATCTAGTTTTAGAAAGAATATATATTTTAATATATTAATCTCTAATCATTTGATATCGAACTAAAGTTTCCGATATTAATAATATAAAAAGAGACAAAATAGATTTAATAAATGAGAAGATTGATATCAAAGATGATAATGATAATATATAATCAATTATTTTGATAATATCGATATATGAATTTTGATAAATTTCAAGCTTAAATATTATCAATATTAAAAAGATTTTTATAAGGTTTTCAAAAATACTTAAAAGTACTAATTTTATTTAGACTTATTAAAACAATACAAAAAGAAACAATTCAACCTATTAAAACCCCTAAATTCCCCCTTACAGGGGCATATAGGGGAAATTAATGTCTTACACGACTTATACTGACAATCTCCGTACAGATATAAAAGTATCGTCAACTTCACTACTTCCTCAACTCTTCATTCCAAAATTGCCACAGTCTTTCATTTCGTGCCCTTAATCACTAGCAAAATCTTTTCACTCATTTCAATAATCACTCATTTATTCTTCGTCAAACATGTATACCTCGACCATCCTCACTACCGCTCTTGCAGCTGCCGTCCAAGCTGCACCAGCTTTGCTTCGCCGCGACAGCTGGGGAGGTGCACTTTCTCTTGGTCCTACGACCTCTCACATTCTCCATTCCACCACTACTCTCATTCCGGGAACCGCACCTTCCACTCAAAATGGCGAACTTTTCCTCTGGCCAGGTATGTCTAACGGTACTGGCGATCTCATTCAAACTACTCTCGAATCCTGGCCTTCCAACGAATGGTGTGGTGCCACTACGGGGCAATGGTGTGTCCGCGCTTCTCTATTCGGCTGGTTCGGACAACTCGATGGTGTAGGAGCTGCAGTTTCTGGAACCGATCACGTTTTGATTGATTATGGATACAACGCTACCTCTGGCAACTGGACACAAACTGTCACGAATGGAAAAACCGGCGCAGAACTAAGTTATTTCTCTTATCCCTCGGGCCGTATGACGGGATGGGGAACCGGCACAGAATGCGATGACGATTGCACGGGTACAGTTGCCAAGCAACAATATGTCAACACGACTATCACGCTTGCATCTGCGGATCCAAACTTCGGAGCTACTTTGGGAGTTAGTCAGGGAACTACATACACTGGTCTTAAGAGCGAGCAGGGAGGTTTGATCTGGAAGATTGCAGAGATTAACGTTCCTTCTATGTCTTAATTTGTGGAGGACCATACCTATGTAGGAATGGAGGATGTGGAGAAGAAAAGGGGAGGATTAGTAGGAGTTTGATTCTTGTATTTATTTGATGGTAACAAGGCCATCGTGGATCATTGTACATACCTTTTGATTAAAACGGATCCGTGGGACACATCTATCTTTCCCAAAACAACCATTTGGCGAACTTGAGAAAAGCCTTCAACAACCATATCTACACCTTTTGTAGCAGACCCCGGGAAATTTACCCGCCATCTTGATTTTCTCTAGACATGATACTCATCGGGATAGTTTCCCGAGTCTCCATCCATACACTATCTATACCTACCAACTTCAAACCAAAGCGAAGCAACCATGAAGCCGTAAAGCCATAATCTCAGCACTAACAAAGTAACAGCCTGGACAAAGCCCAGATATGAAAAGAACAAAGCGCTACTGGATTTCTGCGTTTTTCGCCAGGCATTTGTAGACATCGTCGGTGGTCAAAAGCATTCGCAGTTGAACCCTACACTGATGTTTCGGCGTGTTGCATTGGCGCAATTGTCATCACGGTGGCGCTTTCTTCAAGAGATATGGGCTGTCGAATAGTATATCTTTCATTACCACCCAAGCAGATATGCTAATGTGCACATAGCGTCAAGTTTCCTGCCATATCAAGAGGAGGATAGGATATACAGTTCAACTTTGGCTAGATCAACAGCGTAAAAATCGCTGTTATCACCATGCATCAGCTATTGCAAGCTCTTGCTGACAATTTTCGACAACTACAAGGTTAGGAAATACGGGATAGACCATCCAGAATGCGACACCGACGATAGTAAACATGGAATTCATAACGAACTCTCAAATGCGATCAACGCATTCTGTAAATCGATTAGTAAATCCAGCACTGCGGTAGATATGCGGCATCTATCATAACTACATGCGGAGAACCAAGCTTGATACTGGAGCATGAGTGAGAGGGATGTCAAAGCGTTCTGAGTGTATGGGAAGATTTACCAAGACGTATCGTACCTACTTAGATCAGTTACTGCGCCTCCAGTTCGTGTACTAGATGCTGAATTTATTCGTCAAGGACCTCCTGTCATTGTTAGAGCCAACTGTTTTGTTTGGCTTTGTCATTTGGATTTGTTACCAAGTTCTCGGATCAAAATTGAATCGCGTAATAAGGAAAGTGATTCAGTTTGATAGTTCTAAGCGAGAGGCGTATCATTTGTTTGGATGTGCTACAGTAGGTATTGAGCATCGGTATTGACAACTACCTAGGTAGCTCCTAGCTTCAGATCATCCCGAATCCGCATCCGCATCTGTATTTGATTACAATTAGCTAACTATCCTCATCCATTCTGTCCCATATCATTCTTACAGTTTATCCGTTAAGCCATACATAACATAATTCGAGATACGACTGGTGATTCTCAACATCTAGCTCTGATTAAAGCTAATATCAATGAAATTCAACATGCTCAGCGATCAATATGTCGATATGGATATCTTCAAGACGCCATCCTGCTTCGGATTGTACTTTGTAATATTGATTTATTCCAAAAGAAGTATGGATTGACCCTACCCTAAATTCTAACAACGAAGGGCAAAATTGGTTGTCGATTTGAAGGTGTGGGTAATAATGACAAAAAAAGAAATTGAGACGATACTAATAATGGTAAGAAAACCAACGACGAAGATTTCAAGAGCAAATATACATCGAAGTGAGACTTATGAAGATGATATCGGTTTGGGGAAGGAAACTAGGATGGTATACACAATCAGAAGAGGGTTGCGAGCTTAACTATCTTTAGGAATTGCTGAAGAGTGTAGTAAATGGACCTCAAAGTACAACCCCTGTTTGGAAGTATCATATATTCAAACCTGTGAAGAATGTTTCTGGTAGTTAGAGGCACTTAAAATGGGTGGACCTGTTGCTCCACAATTCCCATATTTATCGTGTGAACGAACTGCGCTGCAATGATATCACGTAGTTGGAGGCTGAGATATTCACACACGTTCCATCCGACTACGGATGTGATTTCGAGTGTTCCTCCCAAAAACGGGGAAACGGTGAAACGATGAGACATACGTTTTAGGAATTCAGGTTTGGTGACTACTATATGGTGAATATAGGCGTATTTAGGACTCGTTGTATATTATTAAGTATGCATACTGTCAGCGGGCCGATTTATCTAGGTATTTAACGGAGTGTATGCAATTCCGTCGTCTAATCTCTTCTGACCGAAATTGTTGATGAAAACTTCGAGTTTTTTCTATGAAGGTCGATCAAAATGGTTTCTTTTGCCATATCGAGTTGTCTACTCAGGCACACATTCTTTCTCTCGAATTGCTTTCAAAACCTTGCACATCATCTCCTCTAGCTGAATTACAGCATAACAACGCCCACTCCACTGCCCGCATCATGAATTCTATTCAACTTATCCACGCCACCTGCGATATTGTTCGCCTTGTAGTTGTACAAATAATAATGTAACTGACCATCGCCGGCTCCGAATTTCTGCTGTTCTAAGAACAAAGTGTTATCCATAAGCGTCAACGCGTTAAAGACATCGAATTTGTATTTCTTGGCAATAATAAGAGCATCATGAACGAGCTCATTGAGACGTTTGCCGAGATCAGCTCTAGATGCTGCTGGATCAAGAGCAAGGGCTGAGGCATAATAAAATAGATAAGCGGCGCGAACGTTAGTGTGCTTAGGGTTGCCAATGACGGATGATTCGAGACAGTAGAAAGAAAAGAAATCAGTGAGTTTCTTCGTCGTGGGGTCCTAGAGGATATGTTAGTTTGTAATTTAATGAGAACCAAATGCTAGAAAATTACCTCGACGACATAACACCAGATGACTTGTTCGGCAGGGGTCTCAATCTTGTTGAAAAGCCAATGTTCTATCTCCTCCCTAGTGAAAACTGGCGCCATATCAAATTTCGCCAGGTACTTTTTGCAAAGTTCCAAGACACCATCAATGTCTTTGGCTTCCATGGGTCTCAATCCTTTAGTGGATGTGTTGGATGGTAGAGCAAATTTACGAACTTGTCGATCTGGCGTACTTCCCGGAGGCAGTGGACTGAATTTGACCTCGTGTAACTTCTTCCAATCCAACGATCGATGGTAATATCTGCATGTACTGACTGGTTTAGGCAACACCACACCAGCAGTGTATATCGCCTGCCATGTTCCTTCTAGGTTACATCTACGTGTGATCTCTTTGATGAGAACGGGCGCCAATCTCTTCGCTCGAAGCTTCTTGTGGATACAAAGGAAGTTGACCTCAGAGGCCTTAAGGGTCTTGTTTCGCACTCGAAGTGCGACTGGGATAGCTGATATAAAGGCTACTAACTTTCCAGATACAGTAGCTCGAACACCAACGTGCCATTCCTTACTCCAACCTGGTGACATGAGTGCCCTAAATTGTTAGTAAAAGCCGCTCTAAAAAAGTTATCCATGTCTTACCATCTGAGGAATGACTTTGAGTAGTTGAATCGAAACATTGCTTCATCATCTTCAACATAGTGGCCATATAATAAATCAAAAACTTCTTGCAAAGCCTCGTCACTTGTCATATCCATTGTAACCCAATGAAATCCAGCTACCAATGGACCTGGTTCTTTAGGAACTTGTTCGACATCAATAATCTTGAATGGACCCTCTTCAATAATTTCAGAGTTTTCTCCAAACTTGGGAACAGGTTGCGTTTGCCAAAACTTGTATGCGCCCATTTCCTTAACGTTCTTTCCACTCGAGGCCAATCCAGTCATGATATCTTCCAAACTAAGCTTTCGCACAGCTTCTGTAGCTTGCTTCGAAGAAAGCTCGCCATCTACAGCACCAAGTTGTTGTGCGAGTGCAGGATTTAATGCGAGGATATCTTGAATTTGAGATTTGCTAAGACCTGCGACGGCTTTTGAGAGGTCTTCTCTGGTAGGTTTTTCGCTTGGGCCATCCGAGGAAGATCCCACTCCCAGTGCGGCCTTCACCTTCTTTCGCTTTGACTTCTTCTTTTTGCCAGTAGCGGGTGTGCCAGTTGCGCCGGTGGTTGTTTCGTCATTGTCTTCTTCATTTTCGGATTCGACTTGTGCTTGGGTTGCAGAAGTTTCTTCGGGGGTATTTTCAGATGCAATTTCTTTGCCCTTAGGTTCGAGGGGTGTAGAATCTGCCATTTTTTTTGGTTAATGTATAGGGAAAAAATAGGGATGTAATATTGGATAGGAATAGGAATGTAAGGTGTTCTCAAATTTGGAAGTGGGAAGCTTGTTGGGCGGGGCGGGGTTATGACGCTAAAATTTGATTTAAGACAAAAAGCCTGTGGAGTCCAAATTGGGCAATTCAAATGGCCCACTAAGGACGAAAGGGGAAGCGGTGAAGCAATTTTATATTTTACCATATCTACTCGTGCTACTCAGTTCATCTGGGCACACCTATTTACCTAGCAGTATTCATCTACATTACCTACATAGGCACTATATATACCATTACTGTATTATATACCAAATACGTGAAAGAAATAAACTGTTGGGCAGAGTGAGTGTTAAAAGCAATTTATTATAGTGTCATGTTCTCAAAATGAAAAACATTTATTTGTCCTCCTGACTCCTTCTATTTTATACCTGGGAACTTATATATACAGCAAATTTATATACACAAATGGCACTCGAATGGCACTAGAGTGGTACATTGTTCGTACCTTTATCACTAACGGCTTTCTCATCATGGTATTACCCCTCCGTTGTCGAGACCAAATGCTTTAAACTATAGCATCGGGAAGTCAGTAGTGGCCTGCTTTAAATGTGTAAAAGAGCTATGAATCAAATGAGGAGAGTGAATAAAGCGCCCAAACAAAGCCAGACTCTCAAAAGGGGGGTCTTGAGGATATAATGTATCGAATCTGTTCAGAAAGTGAAGAGGGATATCATAAACATTAAAAAGTTGTGGAGCGCAAAAGGAAAAGAACTGATTAAGCTTACAACTGCTAAGGATAGAGGCGCATAGGTGAGAACCGTACTATGAGCTAGAATCCAGTTAGCAAGAACGTAAAATTACCTCCCTGGTCATCTATGTTTACTTACCTCCATGTGCGACTATTTCTTGTCGAATGATCTTATCACTTCCAGTCTTCCAAGTCGAAATGAAAGCACCATCACCCATATCAACGGTATTCCGCGCTTTCATCTTCTCCAACAAGTCCATGGCTATCCCACTTTCCATAGTACCATTTGCAGCAGCAGCAAACAATCCTTGTGAATGATACCATGGAATCTCGTAATCATCTAAAGCATGAATAATAAATAATCGCACCCGCTTACTGATTTTCACAAAATTCGTAAGGCGTGAGGTGGAGGGCCATTTGTCGTTCACATAGCTGATGAAGAGCTTCTGCAGCGCAGGGTATGGACGCAACGGCGACAGCACTGGTATCCAGCCGGCGATGGAGTAGCTGGTCAGTAAGTTTGAAATATCTGTAAACCCGGCGACAAGTACAACACCTGCAAATTCGATTTTTTGCACGGCAAAATGTTCTATGACGCCACAAGCAACTGCTGTTCCTAAACTCTGACCTAGAATCACAATTCGAGATGACGGAATTTTGGCACTGTTCATAGCCCACTCGACTGCCGAGATACCATCTAAGATGAGTCCTTCCTCGGTAGGGAAACCAGTTGAGCGGCCAAATCCACGATAATCAATGGCTAAAATGTGAATATCTGAGGTGCTTCCGTCAGGTATCGCCCGATATGAAGCTGTTCGTTCTCCCTGAGCCACGTTTCCAAATGTCTGTCTTACAATCAGCTGATAGGCTCACATATCAGAAAGAAACCATTCATACCCCGTGAACTTTCATCGTTAGCGCATAGAAGATAGATTATTTGGACAAGACTTACAATTGATAATAAGCCGAGCGTTTGGGTCATCTCTCAATAGTTCGAATCCCTTCCTGTGACTTATATCATTCACGAACCCCGACGGTTGCTTCAATATCTCCGATTCATGCTTAGCATAAAGGCCAAGGGGCATTACATGCCACGCGTAGATAGTCTCCCCATCCACAGTACTGAAATTGAATGGCGTCACCTGATTCTCTATGCTAAAATTCAGCAATGGAGGATATGTATGTGGCCGATACTACTGACTAGCGAAGCCAAACTTTTCTGGCTTATCTATGTCTGTTGCCCAGGCCTGTGGCAGATGTAACTTGTGCACGTACATCACACTTGAAGTATGAGCAAAAGGACATGTGTATTATTGAATTGGAATGTGTCACTTACTGTCTTTGCAGCCATGGATTTGTCAAGGCAAGCAATGCTAAAGCATAAAACGAAATTCCAAGAAAAAGAGTAAGGTATGCTTTCTTGAAGATAGGCGCCAGGGGAGCCATGCTGTGAACGACAAAGTCTTAAGACAGGAAAAGCTAGAGAAAAGAGTCAAGAAGGTCAGACTGGTTTCATGAAGAGAAGTTATCACATAATTTGCCGTAAACATTTTGGGAGAGAATACTGAGTATATATCAACATGTTGCCCCTCAGCCGCGCGCGGATATATCAGTGATAGAAGAAGATTACGAATAGATACCTAGATTTCCATGGAGTGAACTATAAAATCCGATGAAAAACAAGGAATTGATCATGGACCACCGGTATCTATGAATCACGTAGCTTTGGTACTACAGATACCTACCTAGGTAGATATAGATATGTGCTTGTGGGTGTGTCCGGAGTACGGATGATAACATCGATAGAATGGATAGAAAAAAAAGATCTTACAAGATCTTCCTGTGAAGCTTCAATGATCCTTCTTCTTGTCGATGAATTCCTCTTCATTAACTTTCAACTATGATCTTTAAGTAATAGGAATCCCCAAAGTCGTCGTAGTCTAACTGAAGTTGTACTGGCTGCAAAGTGTAGGTTGTAGGATCACTCGGTTGTTTGACTGAAAGAAGAGAAATCCCAAAGTTTGATGTTCCAGGGCGCTGCTTATGATCTGAACGAACCACACCACCACATTCATCACTCTCGCCGCGCTTCACTTTATTTCACTTCACTTCACACTTCACGACTTTACTTATTACTACAACCTCGACTCAACCTTCTTTAATTACTTCTTCCACCACAAAAATTTTGTAAGACGCGTATTCAAATAAATCGATTATTGTAACAAAAAGCTGAACGCTCCAAGATTTCTCTCAAATAAGCAAAAAATCATGGAAAGAAAGAGAAAATTACCTGCGAGGTCTTCTCGTGGAGGAGAGCCTGCGAACAAAAAACGAACTGCTACTCCTCCAGATCGATCAATTTCAGCAACTCCACAACCACCCATTGAAGAAACTCTTCCAAAGAGCATTGTTGCCGGTATGCCTTTGCCTACTGTCGATGAGCCCCAATCCGACAATCTTTCTTCTAAAGATTTTCAAACAATTTCCGAAAGGTAAGTTTTCTACTTGATGCCCAGTTTATTGAAGCTGGTACCAACATTTTTACAGCGGAGTTCTTGCGGAATCACTACAAAGATCACGACAGAAATGGGTCAGCGAAGGTATATTTGAGAAGTATTGGACGAAACCGACAAAGAAGAAGGGTGTTCCTGCAGAACCTCTGAACAATCCGGGAAAGGATACGATGACGAAGCTTGGAACATGCCAAATCACCATCGAACCTCATGTATTCGATGCTACTATGTATGCTATTAAGGAGCCAAAGTCTGCCTTTCAATCTACTCAGCAACAACAAATGTATCGCCCAATCATTCAATATGGCCCTCCGAATGGAGTTATGCCACCTCTTGCTCCCACACAAGCACCAAGTCCAGTACAACAAAAACCAATCCAGACAACACCACCAACAGTACAAACTATGCCTCCAAACCACCCTGCGCCGACCGCCCCAATGATTATGAATCCTCCTCCTCCTGCGCAAGCACCGCCGATGAGTAGCGCTCCAATGAATGGACAACCCCCTGCACAGGGTCCAAACAACCCGAATACCAATTTATCTCAACCGATTAGCACAGTCCAACCAGCCCAGCCAGCCCAGCCAAACAAGAGTACAGATCCTGTTATTCAAATGTTAGCAGAGAGAGCTGCGACCGATCAGCAGTTGAAGGGCTTAATGAGAATCGTGGCAAATGGTGAAGCAACATCTTCTGAACTGAGACAGTTTCAAAATCACATTGATGAGTTGAATGCGATATCAAAGGCACGCCAAAAGTCTGCTGCTCAATCCGCCGCCCAACCACCCATGAATGCCAACTCGCAACCACCACCACCACCGCCGTCTACAACTCAACTTGGTGGACCACCAAATGCACCAGTCGCTAAACCTGTTCCACCACCGGCACCCGCTCCTATTAGCGCACCACCTCAGCAACCTCAGGCTCTTCGATCGAAAGGTCCTGTAGCTCCACCTAAGCCAGATATTTCTGGTGTTGTGTTCGAGTTCAATGGAGGTAACGGTGATCGCTACCTTTTCCCGAAATACAGCATCCTTGACTATCTTCCCGGTGGCCAAGTCATAGCCTCATTCCTCATTGTCCGTAAAGGTAGTAGCAGCGATTCCACTTCGTACGACCCGGAGCTCGATTATTACCAGCCAGTTACCATTCGTCTCTATACCCACCAAGGCAAACAACTCGACTCGTTACAAAAGGTCGTTGCTTCCCCGGACGAAGTCCGTAGATATATGGAGGATATCATGGATAACACGACAAGAGCCGAATATGTTCTATTGGCCATGCGTCTGCCTAAGGACACTGAACCCGAAAAGGAAGGTACACCTACAAATTCTTCAGATCAGCCAGAATCGGACGCCAACAACTCTAATTTACCACTCTGGCAAACTACAAATGGACCACCACCGCCACCAGTAGCAAAGCTACCAAGAAAAATTCTCACGGAAGAGGAAAAATATCAATCTTTCATTAAATCAGTCAGTTCTACTTGAATGTGTCTTTAGAATAGGCAAGATATCTTCATTTGTTTGTATTACTATAATGGGAGGGCGCAATAATACGGGATGAAACGGAAACATGGATGGATTAGGACACTGGAAAATGGTGGGGAAAGATGGAGATACTCAAAAGACATTTTTACAAAATGATGGGAGGCAAACAGGGGGCTGGATGGGATGGCGTATCAAGGCATAGGAAAGCCCATTTACTTATATCTTGGGTAAAAGATATCTTTTCATTCACGGTCTAACTTATATTGATTTAATGCACTGAGGTATGATATTTGAAGGTTGAGGAAATCATTATGAATAGCTGGTGTTAAATGTATTCTAGGTTGAAAGATGATGGGCAGGTGACCAAATTAGGCGACTAAATTAGGGGAGATAATACAACTATGCGGGCTGTGAAGCCCTTCTGTTACCATGGGAGTTCGATGTATGGTTGTCTCCACTCTCCTTCGCTTACCCCAATATGTTAAAAAATCATATGTTTGAGATGTATCATTATGTCCTCGCTTCCCTCATTTATTTCTCTCCTTTGCTTTCTTCACGTCAATCAAACCCTGATTATCCACATCCACTCACGCCTCAATACCTCCCATCTTGCAAGCGCAAAAGCTAAACCGGACAAGAAAAGGACGAACCCGAAAAAGGAAATGAACAGGGAAGAAGCCACTCGGGAGAGTATAATGGAAGCGAGAGGGACACTCAGGAAACATCTATTTTGAGGGCGTCAACTTCTCGTGAACTTAGATGGGAGAGATATCGAAGCGATAGCAAGTTACGAAAGGGAGAGGAAGAGGAAAACATACGCAATGGCGACTCCCACCTGGCTGGCGCCCCACCACCTCGCATACACGTGCGACGGACACAGCGCGGCTATACAAAGAGGGGCTGCGCTCATGACGGCGCCGGAACCGAGGCCGGAGAGAGATGCGTAGAGGTAGAAGAGGATGAGGGATGTGGAGGAGGCGCTAGTGGGGAGAAGAGAAGTAGGAAGGAAGAAAGCGAAGTTTGCCAGGAGCGAAATGAAGATTAGACAGAGGAGGACGGTATTGTGGGGGCCGAGGTGGTCGGAGAGCGGGCCGGAGAGGAGACGTCCGAGGATGGAGCCGCTGGGTCTTGGGGTCAGTTGTGGGTATTTTTCACTTTTGCGGGAGTGGAATGTTGAGGTGATTAGGGGAAGTGAAGAGGTGAGACTAACGCGTTTACAATCGCGACAACGTTGAAAGAAACAGAGGTTGAGAATCCCTGTTGCAATGCGTATGTGGGGAGGAGACCTATGGCCCCTACGAGTACGAATTCGAAGACTTGAACAAGGCATTGTTAGAATAGGAAAAAGACATTAGGGCAGATGCAAATGAAGGTGAGCACTTACGCGCGATACCTGCCATACACCAGAGAAACCTTCTATCGCGTAATAAACTCCAATCTCCCTCGACCTTTTTCTCGTGCCAGAACTTCCACCACGAAGCTTGATTTCTAGTATTGGTCGAAGCCGTACTGACATTACAATCATCATCCTGCCCCCGGTGTCCATACTCATTCCGAATCCCCCTTTCTCGCAACCCCCCACAAGGCAAGAAAGCCAAAAATCCCACTGCAACCAGCACTCCCACACTCCCAGCCACGATTCTCATAGCATCGCCCCAGTCCAAGCTTTCTAGAACAGCTTGAAATACAAATGTAAAGATGATTCCACCGGTCGGATTCCCCACTAACGCAATACCTGTCGCTAGTCCTCTGTAGCCTGTTCCTTCAAAGGTGTTTAACATCGCGTTCGCTACCGTGCAGAGGAGCGCCATTCCTATGGCACTCAGAACCCCATATACCAGGAGAAAATGAAAGAGAGAAGAGCATATGGAGAGGAGGAGCAGGGAGAGAATGTATATGAGAGAGCCTGGGATTAGCAGAGGAAGAGGGCCGTAAGTATCGTATATGGGGCCAAGAGGGAAGAACAGGAGTAATGTGAAGAGAATATTGAGAGCGGGAATGAGGGAGAGAATCGGGAGTGGGGTATTGGGCAGGAGGTGTACAGATAGGTGTGAAAGGAGGATGCCGGTGCTGTTGTAGAAACCCCATGTTGAAAGGGTGAGGGTGAAAGAGGAGATGATTGTTAAGATAGGGTTGAATGAGGGATAGTGAGCTCTACATGAGAGTGTTGGCGATACAACAGTGATACCTTTTTCCGGGTCATTCGTACTTGTTAATGGAGGTTCTGGAGATTTGATGGGTGGATCGATAGCTTCGACAGCGATAATTGGAAAAGATCTGGAGGGTTTCGATACTGCCATTGTCCCAATTCTCCACATTGAATGTCTCTCTGAGCTTTTGATGAAATGTCCCAGAATTCAAACGACTCTTAAAGGTAATTCTGTGAACAAAGTACCACGCGCTAGGATTGTAACATTTCAATCAACAAAACAGAAATAACAGTCACAGGCTGAACACACAATATACAAGTATGCACAATCACAACAAGCCGCGACAACCGCCATCTGTATTCATAATATGCAGTACAACATCGCATACATGTACACTTCATCTGCTGCGCTTGCTTTACTTACTTTTTGCATACCTGCTCTCTTGTATGCACATGAGGAGGCAAAAAGAGTCAAGGGGCAGCATGAAATAGGACAATATCTCCGGGGAGAAAGTGCTTTATGCAAGCACGACATGTGTGCATAGTACGTATGTAAGAAATGCGGCCCAGGAACCAACGCATGCGCCTAGCCTTGCCGGTATGGCATCTGGGCGCCTACCAGGAACGAGAGAAATATGGAGAAGGCGGCCGTTTGCATGCACCGCATTGAACGGAACAACGCGCCGTAAAATTACGGGTTATTTTTTGAAAACGACAATTCGGAAAGAAACTCGATTGTACGGAGTGAAGTTGTTGACTGTTTTTGATACCGAGTTTGCGCTGCCCGAGTGTGGAATTTTTGACAATTCAAAACCACGGCAATTTTGTTCAAAACTTGACAGGGCCGAGCTTGAGGTTGCGATTGATGGTTGGATGAAGCCTGCATCAAGATAGTATGCAATAAAGTTTTAATAAAGTCAATACTCGTTCTCTAGACCGCTCTTTGCCACCTCTTTCCTTTTGGCAGTTAACAGAAAGTAGGGCGTTGTCCGCACCTTGTGAGGATCAAACGATTGGTTATAAAGTACAACTTTCTGATATTAGAACTTTGTTTGTATGTTAAACGTGACATTCTTGAAAGTTGTGGTGGACGAGTGGACATCACCTCAATGTAAAATACCACCCAATGGTCCAAGTAAGTATGCATCACCCTAACAAATCTGCGCTATGGAGACTCTCAAATATCAAACCAAATCCTTCAATCACGTACTTGGACCCAAATTTAAGCAATACCTCACGTTTACTCCCCAAAGAAATTTCGAGGATCGAGAGCCTTTACATCCACACCTTCGAGCTCATCTCTCATCACCATTCCAGCAAGAATCTTTCCAGTTCCTTGGGAATTTTGCACTCCCCACTCATCGTGTCCAGTCGCTATCCATAGTCCTGTTACACCTGGAACACCCCCCACGATTGGGCCTACCGCTTCTCCCTCTGCATGTTTTTGAATTTGGGGCCTGAAGCATGCTTGGCCCAGCACGAATTCACCATTTTCAATTTCTGGGGAAATTGTCGACGCAGCGTTTCTTATACTCGCAATCATATTTGGGTCCACTAGGACTTTGTTTGTACTTTCTGGTAGTTGTGGATAATCGCTAGGGCCACACATATAAACAATCTCTTCGGGGTCAAATGGCGGGCCGGGACGAGGGTAAATTTCTATGTTGTCTATGATGGTTTCCTTGTCATTCCATTGCATGGAGTGATTCTCCTTATACTCTGGGGATTCTTTCGAGATTGGCGGGTCAAAAATTGGGAATAAAACGTAAGGACTTAATGATTTTGAAGGTTTCATCAAGATACTATAACTCCTAACGCCATATACTGGAATACGAGGAAGCAATTTAGGTGACCAGGGACCAGCTGCAATGATTGTATCAGTTGCATGGATTTGCATCTTAGTTCCATGTTCACTATACTCGACGGAATGGACTGCTTCTCTGTTCGAAGAATAATTAATCGATGTAGCGGGTGCTATGATGACCTTCAGACCTTTAGCCTGTGCGAGGTTTAAGAGATAGTTGGTGAGGGACTTTGGATGAAGTTGAGCAGTATCGTCTGGTTTGCCAATCTCGGAGAATGCTTTGATGCCAGACCTATTAATCCACTTCAATGTTCCAAAGCGATCGATACTTTCAATCGCCGAAGTATTGTTTCGAGTATCAAAGGCCATATCAGCACAGTGAACACGACGATAACCCCAACATAAACTTCCCTTATACATTTCAGCGAGCTCCATGTGCAATTTGAAACTAAGGGGGGCGAGACAAGAGGGTGTTGCCCATGATGCTAATAAGCCTGGTTGGATTTAGAACATAGTTCAGAATATGATCCAAGTTCCCGGGGACCATTGCACTTTCGTGCGTGGAGTTCAAATCCTGTACCACTAACTTCCAGCTTTCCCAGAGGATCCCCCGGCTATTTCTGTAGCTTCTAGAATTGTAATGATATGAATAGAGGGATCATACAGCCGGTGTTGAGTTAGCCAGTAAGCTGTAGAAACACCAATGATACCACCACCTAATTCACGTTAGGAAGAGACCTAAGAAAGACCAGCTGAAAGTACCTATAATAACAATGTTTTTGGCATCTTGTCCAATGTCACCCATCTTGATAATCTGAAAGAATGGTTGTGAAGGGATTCCAAGTTCTTGCCAAGACAGCGAAGAAGTTTTCAAGGAATGTGTCTTTTGGAAGTCAGAAGTTGATGGGGGGATCTTGTATAACATAATATATCTTATATATTAGCTAACAACTTTGAATGAATGGTACCAAGATCCTCGAATGGATCAATCTCCATACAATCAATACTCGTCGTATCATTCCAAGCCAAACAAAGCAGGTGACTTGAAGGCATTCCCTGTACTTGCAGAATGAGGTTCAACGTATGATTCGACAATGAATCAAATTTGAAACTCTCTGCTACTGCCCGCATCGAATTTCCATGGCTTGGGTGGTACAATGGAGTAATACCTTCCTTTTCAAACAGAAGCTGCGTCTTATTACAAGTGAAGGGTTCTGTTCTGTCAAGTAAAACCCCAAGGCGGTCAAATCAATGGCAGAATTGTCGCACTACGCATGCGCGATGAACAAAGTAAATTGCACACTAATTAAGCAAAACCTTATATTCAATGTTTTAATCCAAATTTGATAATCAAATGCGTTCAATGTTCCAATTCGAATCCAACAATTGAATCCTTTTCATGTTCCAAGTTAGATTAGAGATTCGAATACGTTTGATGTTCCAAGTCACTTGAGATATTCAAATACATCTCTGACAAAACCATTCTGGTGTGGTTTACGTTGTCCACATGGAGCCTACCGTCACTGTTTTGCTCTTTACACCTCCTCACTATGGCTTTAGTTATGTCAATATCGAGACAGAAGCATATTGAAGTTAAAGTTACTGTAGCACCACATGCAGACTGACAAGAGACTGCTATTGACAGTACCCTGGGCTACCCCTAAAGAAAGGGCAATTTCCATCCATCTCCAGTCCAACAATTCGAAAGTTCGATATTGCTAGGAGTTCGCGAGCAAAGAAAGGCAGTCGATGATGTCAAATTTGGTGCTGTGACAATCTTAGTGATCTTAATTCCTTTGGCGCAATAGTATCGCGCATGGATATCTCGTCCTTTGAGATGCTACCCAAAAGCGACAGTATCTGAACGGCCAGGTCTCACGTTTTCGCAGGAAACATTTAGTCTCAAACGAAAAAGGCGGCGCCACATTCTCAACTTTTTAAGACACTCTAAACTTGCCAAGAGAACGTTGAGATTTTGGTGTGTTCACATATGGTCGATCTAAATCGCATTATATATTTCATTTCGTTTTCAGCACTTAGGTCACCTGCATTTCCTATCAACGTCGACGCAAACACTTTTGAATAGATTTCTTTATTTGATTTTCTTTATTTTTTGTTCAAAATCTCCTCGCAAAAAATTCCCCGTGGGATCTCGAGCACCTTCTTCTAAGCACATATACCTTCAAACACAATGGCAGAGAAAATTATACAACTAGAGCCGACGATGGAACAACAACCACTTGCTATTCCGCAAGACCAACAGCCTCAGGAGCAACAGCCGCCACAATCGAGCTATTCTAGCCCTGACGTCGTTGAGCAGTCAGAATGGTCAAATAGTGTCTGGAATTGCTTCTCTCCAAGCTCACTTTGTACTTAACCCCCCATCCCGCACTTTTGACTGTTCCAACCAAACTAATGCTCTCGAATCTCCAGGTCTCAAAGCGTTCTTCTGTCCATGTTTTGTTTATGGCAAGACTCAATATCGGATGAACAAAGATCCCAATCTCACGGGATATTCACGATTTAATAATGACGTATGTCGTTATATGACAAATGGTTAGTTTCATACAAGCTGACTTCTGATAGTGTTTTATATGGGCGGGGGCTCAATGGTGCGGTCTAGGAGCCATATTCACCATTCTTCAACGTCGCCAGATTCGAACAGAATATGGGATTGGAAAAGCAGGAGAGGGAGAGATTAAGGACATAGCTTTGAGTTGGTGTTGTCATTGTTGTGTTCTGATGCAACAGGAGAAGGAAGTCATTATGAGAAACCAGGGTAGTGATGTTTTTTCACAGGGTTATCAGAGGACGGAACCAATGGCGATGGCACAAACCGATTGATGATAGAGGGGCTCTGGCAGGACGGCAAAATTGGGATACCAAATCATTCAAATGAAATCATGCATTGAAAACACTTATAATCTAACACCTTATAATAATTTCAATTTCAATTTCAATCCAAAAAATGTATGATATGGTGCACATAAATATGGATAGATCTAACTCTTGTAAGTCATTTCTTAACCTTTGACTCAAAATAATGAATTTCTAATTTGACATCGACTGTTGAAAAAGTACCTATTTTCGATGGCCCATATTTTTCGTCCTGCTGGAGACTGGCAGTCGAAGTTTGGATGGTGAAAAGGGTGACTCGGTCAGATTGTGATACTTGAAATAGAAACACATATTAAGGAGCACGATGATACCCATCCGATTCTGTTACTGCTTCTCTCAATATCGAGTGTAAATTTGATAATCCGCAATCACTAGCACGCTTCTCTTCTTGGTATCAATTCCCCTCCCAGACTACAATCCTAAACGCCCTAACATCAATCCACACCCATCCCCTCCCTAGCAATCCTTCCAACCTCCTCACTCAAACTCCCCTCTTCCTCTTACCTTTCCCGGCCTCCACCTCTTTACCTTCTACCCCATCCCCTATCCTCTCAATCCTCTTACTCAAAATAACATAATCACTCTCCAACACCTTCCCCCCCTTCAATTTCTTCGGCTCCGGACTATACTCATCCTTCTCATATCCAAGCTTCCTATAGAAATTCAACGCCGCTTCATTAGCCGTGTAACATGTTAACATTGTTTTTTCGACACCGGGAATGGCGCGCGCAATGTTGGTAAGGAGAGACATTAAATGGGCGCCCAGGCCTGTGCTGTGAGGGTGTTAGTATCTTACTGAATAGGAACATGATAGAGAGGATGTAAGTATCAGAAAGAGTGAGACGAACCCGCGTAATTCATCCACTAAATGTATCTCATAAAGATAAACCACTTTGATGCCATCTTCAAACGTAGGCATAAAACTCATGAATCCCTTGATCTCTCCTTCGCCTTCGCCTTCGCCTTCTCCTTCTCCTTCCTCTCCACATTCTTCCACGGTTATCTCCTCTTCAACTTCCTTAGAATCTTCATGATTTCCCTCTCCCTCTCCATTCCCACCCTCACCCTCATCCTCATCATCCTCCCACCCTCCCTCTCCCTCTCCCCCACAAATCCCAGCACCCACCTCCCTCACAACCAAATACCTCAAATCCCACAACTCCATTTCCTTCCTCTTCCTCCTCCCATTCCACCCGCCTCTACTCTCCCTATAATGCTTCCCGGACGTCTTCTCAACCAACTCCAAACAAGCCGTTAAATCTTCCCGACGTAGCGTACTAGGTTTATACAAACCTAGTTTATAAGATTTCACCGCTTCATCTTCAGATTTAGGTGACGTATTATAGAGGGCATATGAAGATCTAGCAGCTGTCAAAATAATAAAACCTAATAGGCGAAATAATTAAGAAAGGAGAAAATATACCGAGGAGGCATGTAATCACGTTCAAAATCCTCGAGAGGTTTCGCGCACGCGATTGTGATGGAATCCTGGGTAGACATTTTTGCTCTTTTTAAACATCCGTAAATTGAAATCTGTGATATATTATCTATGATCAAGAATCAAAACCCCATTGCAACAGAATTTCTTCAAGTGATAAACTCGTTTCTTATTCGAGTTCACCATCCAGCAAACGCGTCTAGAAGTTCTAGACAATCTGCCCCGCGACGCGAAATCCCGCCCCGCCCCACCATCCACCCATCCATCCATCTTCATCTAATGATCGAGGTCATTCTTTCTTTCCACAAATTTATATCTCAACCCCTCCAATTCCCTCCAATTCCTCATCATATACCCAAACCCTAGTATATCAACACAAAATGCACACTCCCCCATTACGAACCTATATTCGTCTCAGCAACATCACGCGCACAATTCGTTCCCATTCATCCGCCAAACCCCGGCGGCCATCGAGTAAACTCGGTCCTACCGTGTCACTGGATCATGTATGTCCCATTCTCTACCTGGATAGGTGAACAAGAGGAGAGTTTAATAAAGAGATAGTTTCTCCAGAGATCCAAGGCTCTTTCACTCTATAGACGGATTCTCCGGGATTGTCGACGGATTCCCGATGTGGGGTCTCGGGACGAGACGAGGAGGTTTGTGAGGGATGATTTTGAGAGGAATAGGGGAGTGACGGATCTGGTGGGTTTAGTTTCTTCTTGTTTGGTTGGGAGAGGCGTTGAGTCAGTCTCGAGATTGGGAAAATTGGAAGAGTACAGTTCGATGTGAAGTGGCAATGAAAGCTAACAAATGCATGGGGGTGCAGAGCCAAATCAAGTATTTAATTGGTACAGGTAAAACGCAGTGGGAAGGGATGGAAAGGTATATTACTGGCATATGATGTATTATCTGGATTGTAGGAAAGTGATTTATGGTGGGAAAAAGGTTGTATATATACATGCATTGGTATGGAGTAGCTATGGAGTACGGGGTACTGGAAAATAATCATTGAGGTTTTTAGATGGCGTGGGCAAACTTCTATTGTGGGCGTAAAGAGCATGTAAATCCTCACAAGGCCCTGTATATTCATTTGCCTGGCTTGTGGATTTTATCTGTTTGTATTCTTTTCTGATCATGTATGTGCGGAGGTGATTCTTTGCACTGCCAACATATCGCTATTTCCCCCAACGCCATACCCACTGTCTAGTGCGTACTCTTTATACAGAGTGATACACATATCGTACATCTCACTCCTCGTGGCTCTTTCGTCAGAAGCTCAAAATCCTCATGGTTGTGCGCAACCCGCAATTCCGCAAAGTATTCGATTGAAGTTTCTCGTTCTCTGCTCTCCAACCTGGTATTTCGCATCCCGTATGGATTCAATCATCTATTTTCCTTGCCTCTGCTTGTGCTTAGGATTCAAGGAACAAATGATATAAACATGTCCTTTCCCTGATTTTCCACCCTTTCTTCTGACGCTCTGTAGTGTTACCATGTTAGCATTCACACATCTGGTCCCTCACAGTCGGAAATCTTGAAAAACATCCCCCAAGCAATTTCTTCGCTGTCGTATTGAATTCCACCACTCCCAATCCCCGCACAAATCCCAAGCCTCTTCTCCCAGAAATAAACACAAAACATACCTTGCACCCCTCACACAACTTCTTCACCGAACTCCTAACCTTCATGCCCCTGACTTGTTCTGCCCCCTTTCCACTCGCGCCCAAACTCGCACTCTCCTTCACCCTCTCCATCAAAGCCAATGTTGGTCTCTTCGCCATCTGCATCGAAGCAAAACATCTTGCGCCAGCCAATTGTGTACTTTGAACTCGCGCAAAAGCCGGGAAAACCATGCGCGCTGTGCGAAGAAACATTGTCGAGGGTATCATCTTGTTGATTCTGGGGTGGATTTGATATATCGAGAGGTATCCGCTGACCAAATTGCTTGTTATTGCGTTCTGGAGTGGAGTGGACTGATATCGCAATGGAGGGACTGAGGATTTTGGAATGACGCTAGTGCACGGCCGTTTTCCATGGATATTACTCCCGGTGAGCTTACTCTCTTCTAGAGGTAAGAATTGATCGAGTTGAACCGAAAAGCATGTTTACAAATAATTTCTCAAAGCAATTTCAAACATTTTAAAGTCAAACTTCTTGAACATTCGAAAGTGTGAAATTAGTACTAAGCAAGAATCAGCATTTAAACAGAACGTTCCGAGTCTCGGCGAGCAAAATTATTTAGTTGTCTGTCTATTCGACTAATGTACACCAGACGACAACTACAAAAATTTCCCAAACCACTCCACCAAAACCCCATAAGCCCTCTCATATTCCCTCCTCTTCACCTCATCCTCCAGATCGGCCCTCGCACTCAAAAATCCATGTACCTGATCCTTAAACGTCTCAACATGTTTCTCCACCTTCAACTCTTTCTCATAAGCATCCATATCTTTCCTTTCCTCCTCCGACGCTAACACCACGTGAGGAATCGTAATCTTCCCCGCGTCTTCTACATCCATCATACCGGGATGCAGCTGAGCTGATACTTTCCATGGACTTTCTGGACCGGATGTGATGGCGATGACTTTCCCGCCCCAGCAGTACTATATCATCAAGTCAGTTCTTGATTGTATCAGGAAAATACTGAGATGACATCAAAAGAAGAAACATACCCCCACAGCACCCCAACTTTTCTCTCCATATTTCTCTTCAATATTCCTCAAGATACTCGGAATTCTCTCAATTGCAATATTTGGTTTCCTCGGAGCAAACCAATCCATGAGTGATTTCATTTGTTCGTCAGTCACAGGCGGATACCTAAAACCCCCATGAACATTTCTATTCCCACAATGGCAAACACCAAAGCCCACTCACCACTCAATCTTCGCTGGTTCTCCTTCAAAGAAATCCGGCATGAAGACTTGATATCCCTCGCCCGATCCTTGAGCTAGGATATCTGCTCCTTGAATGGTTTGTGGATAGTATCCAAAGATATCGTAGATGACCAGTATGGCTTTCTTCGCAGATGGCGACCCAGAAACATCTTGGGGTTTATCAATAGCTGCAGTGTATCCCTGTTGAATCGGAGCGATACTCACAAGTTTTCAGACCGCCAATAGTTTCGTAGGTACCTTTAGGAGTGTATCCTTTTGAAACGACCGGTGGGATGTTGCAGCATCCGGCGCTGTGGCCGTCGATCGATTGCATGGTTATTTAACGAATGAGAATGGAAGAAGCTAGATTGTATTTTTTGGAAAATGCCATCTACAGCCTTATATTTATAAGTTACTCGCGATTGGAATCACGGGACAGCTCGTACGTACAACATTGTTGAGGTGGAGTTCGCTGACATGAAGATATTGACGTGGTGAGTAAGACTGAAGTGTGATGGACAAAGGTGGGGTGGAACCACGAAACCATTCCCTTTTTCCAGACGAATTGTGGTTACAGTTCACGTTGCTGTTGAGGAAATACAATAGCGAAAACCAAAGAAGAAAGAAGATCGAGACGGAAGACAGCAAGATCATACTCAGCAGAGCGATCGGAGGATGGATAAATGATAGATATTACAAAAATCTATATCTCTCTTGATAACGAGCTACATAGTTTCAAATACAGAGATATCGAATATAAATCATCCTCCCCTTTTCTCATGCTACTCCAACAACATACCTACTATATACAAAGTCCAGCTTTCGCATCAACACAATCTAAACAAGGGTATCCACCAATCTTAACTGGAATAACAATACTTTGTGAAACAAGCTGTACAAGCGCTTGGAAGGGTCTGTCCAGTCTTCTCCATAAACGCACAACCTAAACAAGTAGGCCATTCAGCATCATTGCCCTGAGTTGCAACTTCCACACCATTTGCAATGATTCCCGAGGAAGTGGCCGCTGGATAGATCAATTGGGCAGTCGAGACATTGCTAGCAAATGTGTATGGTGCATTTGGGAGGTAGACGATTGTTATTTTGCTTGTATCGCCGCATCCAAAAAATGTAGCTCGCTTATTGTAGCCCTTGGCGACAAAAGTCTCGACGGAAGGAATGACTGGCATGCGCGTGAGACCGGCTGACAGAGATTGTACGTACGTGGTAAGAATTTCGGATCCGTTGGGCCAGTTGGTTGCATCGTCTGCACTGTTATCATTCACGATAATAGCAGATATGTTTCTGTCCGGCTGCAGGAACGGGAAGATGGGGTTGTTTTGCAGGGCTTCTCCACCATCGACCAAGCTTAATGTGTCCTGGGCCGGAACATTGTTTGCAGAGTTAACCACGCCTGTGGATGAGTCGTATTCGTAGAAAGGATTTTTATAGATAGCATATAAATCTTCGGTGGTTACCTCGTGCACGCCGTCAAGAAATGCAGAGATACCTTCAAATGCATTTGAAGAACCATTGACGGGTGCTGGAACGCTGAGACACGCCTCGTTGAACAGACTGCTTGAGGTTCCTAGGATATAGCCCAAGTTGTCGTAATTCGTGGTACATTTCCCAGATGGCACACCATTTTTCAGAGTAGTGCCAAGATATTCAGTTGGCGTGAAAGCAGACACGTCGGCATCCCAGGAACCAAATTCATATGGAGAGAACTCATACATTGTAGCATTAGGACCGGGCGTGCATTGGCCTAGCCATGTCTTCACTCCCCTACTGGTAATGATTGGAAATGGCACTGCATGTGAAGTAAAATTGGAAAGTGTGGCGACCGATGAGAAAGTGGTTGATTCACCATCATTTGCGAGCAATTGATAGCTCAAAAGTCTCCCCCATGGATCAGTGAGAGTAGTGTGGAAGCCTGCTGCATCTTTTTCAAGAAGTTCTCCAACGATTTTGGCGTAAGCTACGACGAATAGTAATCCATCAGGGTCGAAGAGTGATTCTTGAAACGCCTTTTCCCAGAGATTATCTCGCAACCACGAGACTGTTGGATAGTTGTTTCCGGCAAGAGATGAAAGGAACCATGATCCACCCGAAAGACCTGCTTGGTATGTGATAGCTTGGTAGAGACCGCTTGTGGAAACATCACTGTCCCGTGCATCAAGACCTTGAACTACACCGGCGCTCTTTTGGAATAGTTAGTATTGGACTGCTTGAAAAAGATGGCCTAGGAGATATTTCGACGACGCATGGAACGCCGCAGTTCTAAAGAATGTCTTTTCATGAAAACTACTGACCGACAGGAGAGATCGGTAGCCCCCACCACTGTGGGTAAGCGCGATCTGAATAATATTAGTTACCGAAGAAATGAGCCCGAGACAGATATACATACCGTTGGCAAATCATCGGTACCAAATCCCGAGTTTGTTTTCTCCAGCCACTATACATAGAATCAGTCAAAGTTTAATTTCGAGCCAAGAGAAAGAAATAGGGACTCGTAATCTCCTCTCGCCTAAAACATGGCAAGTGGAACCAGGTCTAGGCTTAGGTAAATCAAAAAGATAATGATATTCCGTACCGTTTTCAAAGCGACATCCGCAATAGCTTTTCTCGATACTCTGTAGGATTCCTCATTGTCTGAAAGACCTTTTGCAGGTCTGACAAGTGATACCCCTGAAGGGCATGTCACAGAGGTGGGCGCGTAAGAAGCGCTAACTACGCTACTCCCCGTCAAGAATCCAAGTAGCGAGGATATTGACCAAACCATTGTTGCTTTGAGATCCTAAATCCAAAGTTGGTTTTGAAAAAGTAACTTGAGATATTGGAACTCAGAAAGGTGAACTCGGAGTGCAATAAAGAACGAAAGGAGAAAAGAAAAGCCTCCTTGAATCACCGAATCCAAATAGGATATGATGTGAATAGCAATCAGCAATCGATCGACTGCATGAAGATTGGCTGATATTCAGAAGGGAGGCGTGCTTATTTGTACCTGAACGATCGACCTAGCTTTTGATGATAGATAGACATACTCTATATATGGCCCGGTTTAATAAAGTTGAGGGAAGGGAGGGTTTAGTGCAACATCTGGTCTGTTCATGAGTGGATGTACAAAAATCCAAATTTGGGTCTTCCAAACGGTCACTAGAATACCTTTCAGGTCCATAAGTCTCGGTGTAGATAGGATCGGCGGCAGGCTGGTGGGTTAGATAGCAAACGCCCCAGTAAATCGAGGTTACCATCACACATTTTTGACGCAGTGACATTTGGACTATATGAATGGTCAATTCGAAATTGACCAGGGGCAATCACGACGTTGTGCGAACGTGGACTTTGTAGCCAGTAAGGAATCACACGTGTGTGAAAGTGCTCTAGCAAAAGCGAAAAGCTCGTGAGTCCGGAGGACTTTTGCGCGTAAGGTGACCTGGGTATGAATTCAAAATCCCAATTAGGAAGCTCGACATACTTCCCTATACGTTTTGGGATACATATCCGATGGTTGAAGAAAATTGATGTGGATGAATTCCAAAGTAGGCTGGCTGCTTGCTGTCGGCACTGTAACAACCTAGAAGTTAGAGGACAACCGCAACCGATCAGACGGATTCTAATTCGACGCGAGTAACGCGACAGTACAATTCCGTACGGATCGATTACTCCACGGCTAGCTCCATCGCTTGAATGATTCAAACGTAACGGATGTGGTGCAGTCCGATCATTTTGAGTTTACATGTGAAGTAGGACTAGGTAGCTAGAGTATGACTAGAGATTCGAGAAGCCTTCAAGAGTCAAATAAAATTCTAGAAAGTCCCTCGGCATTTATGTTGTAATCGTGCATATTGTCATTTGTAACACGTGCGTCTAAGTACTACTAGGTGCCCAGGTGCCTGAGCTCGAGCTGAGTACTACTCCGTATACGAAGTACTTTTGCCGAGAAAATAATCAAAGTTGCGACTCTGCGAGCCACTTTGCTGCGTGATCTCGTGATTGCGTACAGGGGAGGCCACAAGATCGAGTCGGGGTACGGGGATGCCGGTATCTGTTCAGCTGGGTCTGGAAAGTCTCCGAAGAAATACCAAAGATCAACATAAATACAACATTACAGCCAGCCAGAACTTGGCATCTGTGTTCCCTCACAGAAGTGTCTGTGTACTCGTGAAACTATGGAAAGAAATAGAAATTCACTCATTACGATACTCGTCGCTTGCTGTAGAACCATCTCCTTCAACATTCCCTCGGTCCATTGGTGGAAACAATGGTAAGCTAAAGAGGACGACAATTGGTACCTATACACCGTACGAAGACTGTAGTGCCGGTATCCCCCCATCCATGAACGTGGGATTGGCCCCTGGCTTGATGTAACCTTTCTTCTTTTTGAGGATGTTAAATCCGAAAACTTGACCAGCTTGCAAAGTCGCAGTGCAGAGAAATGTGCCTTCAATCTGGCTCTTGCAGAAATGGGCCTGACATATCAGCGTGCATAGATTTGTTGATACTAGTAGCATATTCCAATCAGGCCGAACCTTGTTTATGAACGAGATCACGAGATCAAATAATTTTTGGAAGGTAGTGTAGTTACTGAGGCCGATTTGAATCATTTGACATAAACCCTAAAAATAGATTTTTGCTTAATAAAAAAAGAAATTTTAGAATCTATATAGTGTGTTTATAGAAATCTTATAAAAAAAGATTGAATTCAACCTTATTGAAGACTTTTTATATAATAAATTATATTATTCAATAATCTTTAGGATTAGCTTTATTTATTTATTTTTAAAATTCATTTCAAAATTTTCTATAAGAAATATATTAATATTTAAAATCTATTTTCAAATAGTTTTCCTTATAATATATAAACTATTTCATAATAAGCGAATCAAGTTTAATAAGAATTCCTTATTTTAAACTCAAGCTCGAGCTTATCTTACTTGAACTATATAATCTCGATAACTAATAAAAGCTTATCTCGCTTAAACTATATGACTAATACAACTTCCAATTAATATATATAATATTAATATAAGTATTCAATTTTATTGTTTTTATATAAAAATAATAATACATCTTTATATATATATATATATATATATATATAGTTCTATATTTATATACTATACTAAGAGCGATTTACAGGATCACATAACCAATCACGTAATCGTCGCTTATAAGCTTCCGAAAGCGATTATATAAAAACGACCGTATTTAGCTTCCGAAAACGATTATTAACAAAGAATAAGAAAAGGAGCTTTATTTCGAAGGAATGGCCGGATTAGGAAGAGATCTACGTGTCACGGTCAATCCGTGTAAGGGCTGGCGAGGGCACGTGAGTAGCCCCTGCGGGGCTACTTCGGGCCGACGCCAATCCGCGTACAATTATAAATTGTAGAATTTTCATAGTTTAAAAGGATTAATGAAAAATCTTTGTGCTATATTATACCTAGTTGATTTATTACTATTATCTACTCTAATAATTCTTTTTATTCCTTTATATAAAACAATCCATCAACTATTTCTTAATCAAGCAACTATCGGTATCACTATAGTTTCAACAAGAAGAACACCTATCCCAAGGGGAGAGCGGGATACCTGCAGTACAACTCAAAACCAATCTAATGAAACTATCAATCAATTTCTGTAGAGTATCGACAGTAATGCCTATTCGGCCCAATTACACCCCCCTGGTAACAACGAGGATGTGTTGTTGGCTTAACAACTTAAAGAAATAAAAAAAGAAATAACAGCTATAAAAAAAGCTCACAGAATAACTATAAACTATATCTTATATATAACCACCCTAATCGAGCATAACCGATCTATAGTTATATTGAATACAACCCATTAGGGTACCAACCTTAATCAAAGAAAACTATCGAAGTTACAGAGATTGAAATAATATGAAGGAAAGAATATCGAAAAAGCTAAGAACTTCTTCTTCCAAACAGAAATCATATTTCGAAGCGATGGTGAGTACTATTTTCCCACCAATATTAAGAAAATAGAATATATCATCTAATACTTTAAATAGCAGTCCCTAGCGATTTGGTATCGGTATATAAACAAGTCAAATTACAAAAAGATAAACTAAAAAAACTTTAGGGAGTACATATATAACGCTATCATAAACAAAGGGACTAAATAATAACAAGTAATTTAAAAGATTGTATATACAAAACAAAAAGAAGGAGAAACTATAAACACATTCGTAATCTATCTAGAAGATCTTGAAGAGAATATCGAGCAGAAGACGGAGAGTGTTCGGGTCGAAAGGCTCTTAGCAGATCTACTATCCAGTATAACCAGAAAAATATCGGAATCCCCACAACAACCTAAATCATGTAATAAGCTTATAAAACAAATCTGTAGATTAGAAAGTATAGAGAAATTATTCCGAGGAAAAAACACAAAGGACTTATATTGATCCCGCAAGTATAACCAATCACCCTCTTAATATCGAAATCCATCTAAACACCCTCATCTAGAAAACAATTTGATTTTAACTATTAAAACAGAGATTTAAGAATCAAATCAATCCTCTCAAGAGAAATCCTTCAAGATATCAAGATATCCTACCAATATATTGTATACAAAGCATATGCGGACCACTATATACTATAAATGCTAACAGAAAAAGCACATCACTTTGAACTATCAAAACAACTTTGTATATAGATATTATAAAAGAAGATATAAAGAAAACAAATACCAAAATAACCCCCCTAAGGCTACTCGCACGGGAAACGCCTAGACCCAGCAATTATAATAAGCATCCCATTAACACTAAGTTTACACAAAGAAGAACGAATAATCTTTACAATCACAACAATCTTTAATAATAATAACAAGCCAATAACACTCCAATACCTTATCGATTTAGGAATACAAGCCAATATTATACAGCAAAGCAAATGTATCGAATAGAACTGAACCCCTACCAAGAAAAGCACTCCCCTTATATCAACAAATAATATCGCAATTGTATTGTACAGGGACCATGAATTTCCTATCGAAATGAAAAATGAAAAAGGGGAAAAGAGAATCCATATTTATAGCTTTATATCAGCAATACTGAACCTACCACGGATAGACACTATCCTAGGTCTTTTGTGGTTACAAATAATCAACCCCGATATCAATTGAAAATTGACATCACTCCGATACCACCCCATCTTGAGTAATCTCGAGATTATTCCTACAAAAGAATTTTATCGAAAAATGAAGAAAGACAAAGCAGTCTTTATAATTTTCCTAAACAAAATAATTTTACAATCAAAAATAAAAAGGGATTGCCTGATACTCATATTAACCTTATATGAGATATTAGAAGAATTCCAGAAATACAAAAAGGCTTTCTCGAAAAACAAAAATAGCTTTCTGTCCGAACACTATTTGATAGAATATTATATTAATCTCGAATCCGGTTTGATTCTCCCTTGGAGCCTGATTTATTTCTTATCAAAAAAAGAATTAGCAATATTATAAGAATATCTAAATAAATATTAAAGAAAAGGATAAATAAAAAGGTCTATCAGCTTGATAGAGATACTTATCATATTTATTCCAAAAAAAGGGGAAGATTATCGATTATATATTGATTATCAAAGGCTTAACCAGATTACCAGAAAGAATCGAACCCCTTTATCTTTTATTAGTGAATCCCTAGATCGATTCTGATAAGGTATTATATTCACCAAGTTAGATTTACAGGATACTTATTATCGAATTTGCATAAAAGCAAGGGATAAATAAAAGATTGTGTTTTGTATACAATATAGCCAGTATAAGTATAGAATAATATCTTTCAGCCTTACTAATATCCCTATAACATTTCAAATATATATCAATCAAGCCTTGTCCAGCTTGATAGATAGTATTTGTATAGTATATCTTGATAATATTTTGATTTACTCAAGAGATAGAGCTATGTATACAACGGATATCCGAAAGGTCCTCACACAACTCATCGAATACAAGCTCTACACAAAGCTAAAGAAATATGTTTTTTATATTAATAAGATGGAATTCCTAGAATACATTGTTTTGCCTGCAAATATTATTATAAAACCAGACTGCATTCAGATTATAATGGAATGGCCAATATTCAATAGCCTTAGAGATATATAGATGTTTTTTGGTTTCGCGAACTTTTACTGATAGTTTATCAGGGCCTACTTGGCGGTAGTTTATGGTATAACTGTATTGTTAAAGGGAACAAAAAAAGGAGAGATGGTAATCAAATTCAAGTAGATTAATAAAATACAAAAGGTATTTAAAGTATTAAAGAAAGTCTTTATATTAGTATCTATTTTCTAATATTTCAATCCCTTATTCTATATAATAATTGAAATCGATACATCGATTTTTGCTTTGGGTTGTGTATTGTTATAACTCTTCTTAGAAGGAACTAAAAAGATATCAATCTAACAATAATACCCCATCGCGTTTTATTCGAGAAAGCTGAATCCAGCGAAACAACAATATTTCATTCATAATCAAGAATTACTAGTAATATATACTATTTTCGTATAATAGCATTACTATACAATAAGGAATCGATATACTATTGTGGTTAAGTCGGATTACAATAGCCTCCAGCACTTTATAACAAAGAAAAGCCTGAATGATTAGTAAGCAAGGTGGGTAGAGATTTTGGCTGTATATGATTTCGAGATAATATATAGAACCGGAAGATTAAATCCTGTAAATAGGCTGTCACATTGCCCTGATTACACTGTCGATATAGACGGTATAAATAATATACTTTCGATTCTTTAGAATAAACTGAAGAATAGGTTGATGATTATAAATCTATTTCAAAATTCTTTTGTTAAGAAGATGGAGTCCCTGCATAATATTATAGGCCTTTTATAAAGGAAAAGGTATAGCCTATCATTCCGTAAATTCAAGTGTTCATTGGTTGAAACTGGTTGTAAATAATCAATACTACATTGGATAGCTTGTATTTTAACAGAAAACAAAATAGTATTCGAATTAGTATTAAAGATAATAAGAAATGCTTTATTATATTTTCAAGTAAATAACGATTTTATAAAAAATAAAGAATATCTGAATCAAAGATTATGCTCCGCTGGAATCACTTTACCTTAACAAATAAACGCCGATAGACTTTTTAGATATAATAAAAATGCCTACATACCATCAGACTTTACTTTGAGAGCAAAAATCTTGAAAGTTTATTATAATAATCCTATAGATAAATATTGGGGTATCTCTAAAACTTTAGAAATCTTGAGATTTAAATATTTCTAGTCTTCAATAAGAAAGGATATAAAAACATATATTAAAATATATACAATATACTAGTATATCATTATCAAAAAATATAAGCTCTATAATAAATTATAGATTTTCTTTATTCCTTATAGACCTTAGAAAGAGATAATTATAAATTTCATTACAAATCTATCCCTATCAAAATTAGGTAAGCATGTATATAATACAGTTTTAATAATTATCGATAGGTTCATAAAGCTTGCCCGATATGTACCCGTTAATAAAACAATTACCTCACCAAAACTTACTCAAATATTGATACAGAGTATATTTAAGGATTTCGGGGTATCGGAAGGTATCGTGTCAGATAGGGGATTACAGTTTATAAATAAATTTTAAAATAGTTTTCTTTTTTATTTGCAAATACAATACAAGTTGTTTACTACATTTCACCCTCAAACCAATAAGCAAATAGAGTAATAGAATTAAAATCTGATTTACTATATCAATTATTATTCTAATTACCAACAAAACAATTAATCTTTATTACTACTATTTACAAAATTCACTTATAATGCTATATAATATAGTACAATAAACACAAGCCTATTCCAAGCGATGTATAGATTCCTATTAATATTCCATTATATCGGCGAGGATATTGATGCTATAGGAAAAGCATTAGCAGCATATAAGCGAATTGCTTCTCTCAATGAAGAAAAGGAAAAATTAAGAGAACTATAGCAAACAGCTATAAACCGAAAGTCAAAGGATACAGATAGCATGATAATCTAACAATATAATATTGGAGATAAAGTGATATTAAGTATTTGAAATATCAAGTAACTTCAATTCAAAAAGAAGTTTTCGGATAGGTTTATAAGTTCTTTTCAAGTAATAGGTATAAAAACCAATGGTCAAACATATAAATTCAAGCTATTATTTATTTATAAGATTCACAATATTTTTTATGTTTTTCTATTGGAATTATGGCATGAATGACAGGGTATCGCTAACCTATTGCTATCAGAGGAGATAGATAATCATTTGGAATACGAAGTGGAGAAGATTATAGTATATAGAAAAAGAGACAAAAGTATTCAATATCTAATCCAATAAAAAAACTATCAACTAGCGGAAGATATGTGGGAAGCCCCCTGCGATTTCGATAATGCGAAAGAAGTATTGGAAAAATACAATAAAAGAAGAGAACTATTAATATATAGCTCAAAAAAAAAAAGAAAAAAAGCTACAAGATAATAGGGTTCTGTTGTGTACTTATAAGCAAACCACTAGTAATACGAAGTTGTTCGCAACATTCCTTTTTTCACTTCTTTCTATCCTGATAAGAACAAGGACATAACTCTTCACTCGCCGGTATACTATATACTATTACCAAATATATCAACTTATCCTAACATTTTTGGAATACTTCAGGCTTTAATTTATGAATATTAGGGTTGATATTATCTAAATCTTTATTGATATTCGGTTAATGAGATTATTACTATTCCTTCCATAAAGTCTTATTTCTAGCAAGAATATGTTTTTAATTAATACAAGGATGCCGTTGTAAAGGTATTGCTACATTAGTATATTGAGAAGATCCTATAATAAGAATTAATTCTTTTACCTTATATATCAAGAAGATTTGGTATAGAGAGGAGAACCCTAAAGATAGTATTATTTATATTGCTATCGCTTTACTTATCCTTATCTGCCGAAAGTATATTTATTTTATCTTTATTTATATTTTCCTTTTTCTTCATTTTTATAAGAGCTTTACTAGACTTTCAAACCTTTATTGATAGGTTATCAGTAACCTGCAGGTATTTACAGGATCGAACACTTTCAGGAGAACTCGTAATAATATCAGATTTTTTAATATAGATGGAACGACTCATGCGAAGAGCTTTAGTTTTTGGCGAAGTACTAGTGTTCCGATATCGAAAATCAGAAAGGGAATTAGCAGCAATTAATATTGCCTTTTGTTTCGAAACTACACGGAAAGCTTTACAAGGAGAAAGGATGGCTTGGATAACCGAATTTCTGGTGGCAGATCGACAAGCAGAAGCTATCGAATTTCTAACAGTATGCTTTTTCACCTGAGGGGTAGTAATATTAATATCATCTTTAGAAATACAGGGAACATCAGAATGTTGAGGGGTATCGATAATCTAATAGAGAAAAAGGTTGTTCTCTTTGTTGCTACTAAAATCAGAAAGGGATTTATCAGAATACCTAAGACGATTCTTCTTGGGTATAAAAGAATGAGTATGGGAACAGGAGCGAAATAACGATTAAATATTGATATGAAGAGAGATGCGACTCTTCGAACCAGTTAGTATGTTCACAGCACCCGGAGCCTTACCTTCTGGGGGAGCAAGAGGCAGAGTGGGGACATTGATAGTATAGGAATGAACAATTGAAGCTATGAAATCGCCCTCATTATCTGAATCTATTACAGTTACTAGTCTTATAATGAAATCTGGAATAGCAGCATCCAGTATAAATAAATTATTCTAAAATCTAAAAAAGTCAGTTGAATACTATTATAGGAAAACAAAAAGTAACCAATAATAATTTGATAAAAATCTACAAGGCACTCCATGAGATTGTTTATTCGATCCAACTTCTTTATAACAAGCAGAAATAATACCTCGAATAACTCTGGTTTTTTAATACCACTCTGCTTATTCTTCTTTTACAAAAAGGCTTCTACACTCCTGACATAGTGCTCATTTCGATATACCATTACAATCTCGGCATTCTCTTCCTTTTGACTACCAGCAAAAGTAGTCTATCAAAAAGCTTGGATTTGATATAACAAATTGATATCGGGAATATATCGAGGAAGCACTGATTAGCAAATCTTTTTCTGGATATAATAGTAACTACACTTAGCATAAGGACCCTTATTATAATAACAGAAATCTTTGAAAGCAAAAGACACAATATACTTGAAGCAATAAAGATATATAGGGATAATCAAACCAGTAGAATTTACTACAGACCGAACTGCAATCGCCTAAAAACTGATAGGTTGAGGGGCAGTTATGATAAAACAAGGATTAGTGAAAAGGTAGTAAAAAATAATCTACTAAAAAAGGAAACGAATTCAGGAAATTGGAAAAAACTTATAAAACCTTTGGTAATCTGTTAATGAAAATAATAAACATATTGAAATATTGTTTATTAATTGTTTATAGCTTTATAACATTCTTACTTCTTTTTAGCATACAGCATAAACATGATCACTCGGCATTCCATTTTTTTGTATTACACGAACCGAGTTCGGGAGGTAAATATACATATCTCGGAATGCGACATGCAATATAAGGGGTTTTATTATAATCAATCCGTATAAGGACTGGCAAGAGCACGTGAGTAGCCCCTGCAGGGCTACTTCGGGCCGATGCTAACCCGCGCACAATTATAAATTGTAGAATTTTCATAGTTTAGAAGGATTAATGAAAAGTCTTTGTGCTACATTACACCTAGTTGATTCATTGCTATTATCTACTCTAACACTACGAGAGATAAACGAAAGCGGAAAGCTAGATTAGAATGAAAAAGGTATATAATATAGGCTTTTTCCCTCTTAATATAGGATAAGAAATTCAATACCACAATACAGATTCCTAAATATTACGTGTTTTCATTACTTTTTAGTTGTTAAACTGAGTCAGCTTCCTATAATAGACTAATATTAGTCTAATCCCTCTTATATTCTATATAAACTCTATACCTATATACCTACTCATAACCTACGATAAATTTAGTATATAACCTTAAAGGAATTGATAAAATAAAAGAAAAAAAGAAAAACCTATTAATTAGAACTCAAGGAATCAATTAATATAATTCTTTTTGAATTACCTCAAAAATTGAAATTTCTATTCAATTTAATAATATTTAAAGAATAAGAAATTGAATATTGAAATTTAATCTTTTTTGAAATTTATTAGAATATTTCTATATTGAATATAAATTTCAATTTTTGAGATAATTCAAAAATAATTATATCTATCGATTCCTTGAATTCTAATTAATAGGATTTCCTTTTTTTCTTTTATTTTATTAATTCCTTTGAGGTTATATACTGAATTGAATATTTCAGTATAAAAACATACTACTAAATTCTAAATACGATTTAAGCTCAGGCAAAAATCTATTTTTGAGGTTTATGCCAAATGATTCAAATCGGCCTCAGTAGTAGTGCACAATTTTTTCATTTTAGATTAATAGAATTGCTGTCACATGTGTTCTATGTTACAAGGGCCATTTGGGCCGAATATTTTCCCTGCTGTCTCCTGTGATTTCTAGACATGACAAAAGAAATGAAAACCCTAAACTGCAGTCGCCTCGTTCCCTTCACTAGCAGGTTTAGCAGCTCCGCCATCAGATTTCTCAATGCTTTGCTCCTTGCTCTCATCAGCTTGCACGTCATGTTGTGCCATTGGCTTTTCCTGGACATCCGGCTCTGCTTGGCCGACAGTTTGAGGGTCAGAACCTTCTACGTCTGGATGAGGTGGTGCGACTCCAACTGCGTCATCCTCAGGTGGGTTGATCTCATTGCCTTGCGCATCCACCATGCGAGTTCTGGTTTCATATCTGGTCTTGAAGCTGACTTTTCCTTCGAGAGACTTTACCGCCTCGGGATCAAGGATATTGCCGTCTTGATCTCTATATTCAACCTTCTCCTCGCGGGAAACAATGCTATGACTAGCGACAGGGGCAGCTGGCGGTGGAGAGACCAAGCCTTCTGGTTTCCCTTCTGGTGCTCCTGAGACGTTCTCTTGTTCTACAAGAGGTTTCTGCTCGCCAGCCCCAGCCTGTGCTGGGATTTCAGCAGCATTGGTTGGGATCAATGGCGAGTCTGTCTTGTGGACGTCGACATTCGCATTGATTGATTGAGTTGCATAATCAGAGTACTAAAAGGATTAGCGCATGTTCTCAATATCACAAACTAGAAATAGTCGTGAATAAAATGAAATTAAACTTACATCATTCAAGAAAGTATTGCAGTCCCAGTCCCACTTTTCGAAAAGTTTGACTTGTTTGCAGGCTGATTGTGTCCATGGATTGCCGTATGCCAATGGAGAGTAGAGAGCAAAAACAACAATGCTAAGGGTTAGGAAGATAACCGCGCCAATCCTTCCAATGAAAGGACGTTCACGCAAACCAATACCAGGAACACGGGCAGTGATAAAGTCAAAAGTCTGACACAACGCGATGATGGCGAAATATAGTGCGGGGAAGTAGTGGTGAAGGAAAAGTTGACGCTGCATCAGGTAGAATGGGAAATAATGGAAAGCCCACCCAAGAACAGATGTTCCAATTTCGTAGTCGAATCGCTTGAAAACTGGGTTATCGTAATCTCTGAACCCTCTTTGCCAACGGAGAATGGCAAGTCCTTTAAAGGCTACGAACAAAACAACAGCCAATGTCGAGCTCCACCAAATTACAGGGTTACCAATGAGGTAAATTTGACGATTGTCTTTGCCCCAGAAATTAATACCACGTCTGAGGATAGGCCAAGAATCAGGACGAGAGTCCCAAGCATGAGATTCAACCAAACCAGCATTTGTGTGCCACATGACTTTGTTGAGCTCCCAGAATTTGCCAAAGAAACCCGGATTCCTGTAGTTGACTTTCTCCGCGTCTGCTCCGAGTTGAGGATGTTCATTTTGCTCAACATACCAAACACTGTTGGGTAGAGTTCCACCCTTAGCGCATGTGACTTCTTGCTGCTCTGACGCCCACTCAGGAAGCTTGACTTTGTGTGAGAACAAAACACAGCCAGTCATAATATGAACAAGTCTAAACTTGGTCTGAATTGTTCGTAAGCGAGTCTTAGCCAATTCCCCGTCGGACATTTTCTTGATGATCTCGACACGGAAGAAATCGTTAGCATCGCCTTCGAACCCTTCGTAACCATAAGCGGACACCTCGTTTTGCCAATCTGCCTCGGTAACTGGCGGTCGAACATCATGAGAATGGAGGCGACGATGTGTAGGTTGATGGTATAGCTTGATGACATCACCGTCTTGAATGAGCTTTGGTTCAGGTAAAGCATCCCAAGCCAATGATCCGTTGATTGGTTGTCCATTGATATCAAGTGGTTGAGTCTGGTTCTCCAAGAGCCAGATATTGTTCTCGTCTTTATGAGGGTATAATGTAATCTGCTGTTGCTTGCTACCAGTTGGATACATAAGATTGTGAGAGTGTAGATATCCTCCTTGAGTGTTGTGATGCCTGATGCTAACTCGACTTCCAAAAGCAACATCTACGGGAACATCTTGCATGGACTTCGAGTTAAGAGTTGCTTGAAACTCGGAACTCATGAATCCATCACCGTCTCCTGGGTTAACCAGACATAAGAAGTGGATGCCAAACATGGCCATATAAAATGTAAGTGGAATGATAATAAGACAAAAGATTCGTGCTACAAAGTGCTTGGCGAAAATGCGCTGTAGTTGTCAATATTTGACAAATTTGTTAGAATGAAGGGCTCTTACCGGTGTGACAGTTTTTGCATCTCCAAGCAAAACCCACAGTTGCAATACAGTAAGACTACCGACCCAAGCAATTGTGAAAAGTCCAACCCATTTGACACTGGCGGTGGCTCCCAAACCAAATCCCGTCATAACCAACCAAAACCACCAGCTCAGTCCAAATGCTTTCGTAGGTCCTTGTTCATGTTGATTTGTGAAAGATGTGAATGCAAGCGCTGTCATGGCTGTCATGATCATGAGAGGAGAGTCGAGGAGAATTAGACGTGCTTGAGTAAGTAATCCGTTTTCTGAAGATATTAGTCTAGCTCTTGAAAGCAAGATGCTTCAGAATTTGACTCACCAAATATAATGAATCCAGCTCCCATAGCAGATGTCATGGTTCTGCAACCTGCGGCCTTGAGAGTTAAGAACATGGTAGGAACCAAGAGGATTCCGCAGATAGCTGGTAATAATCGCATAGCAACATATGGTACACCTGGTTCGACATAATCCTTTCCGATATCTTTGAAGTCAAATTCCCCATCAAATCCAGCCAAATATCCCGCAAGTGTAATCAATAGTTTAGCCAAAGGAGGATGTACGTCCATGAAGAATTTACCCTTTATGTATTTCGAGGCGAAACCACCAAAGCTATAATAATAAGTGTAAGTGCTTGTTCTAGGGTCAAAAACCAATTGCAGCATGACGACTTACTGAACTTCATCGAACACCACACTGCTTGGTTGGTAGATGCGGAAAAGTCTGACGACAGCACCCAATAGTGTTAGGACGGTCATGACCTGAAAGTCGGAGCCAGGGAGGAGGAAGACATCTTGATCTTTAACCCCTTCAGAGGTATAATCTGTCGATCTCTTGGTAACAGGTTGCCTTGAAGGGCTTCTCGAGCCCTTTGCGACATCTGCGTGCACGGATTTTCCAGTACGTGCCATAGTGCACTTCAGATGGAAATCAAGAAGCTCTATAAATCCAAGGAGCTTCTAAAAGCCCAAATTCCCGAAGAATTAAACCAGCAAGCTCGAATTGATTGTATTGCCGGAAAGAGTGTAAAGAAAAATTAATGGTAAAGGACTAAAAGTACGGCATCGAGGTTGGAGGACAAGTCGCCTGTTAATATTGGGAAGTAAGTCGTAAGGGGGAACTTTTTGGAAAGGGCCAGGTATGGTTTAGAGTGACGCGAGTGTAGCCTTTTCTATTAATAAACTTCACCAATCAATCAATCAAATTTTCAGCCTCAGCCTTTCCAATCTGACCATTTGTCTAATTTCGAACATGTGAGTTCCCATAAGATGAATGCGCTTTTTCACAAAAACAACAACTAGCTTCAGTACATATATATCTATCAAGAAGTACTTTGGAAAATCCTTACACATTGTGCCAAAGCTATTGTAAAACATTTGGTGGAACGTCTTCGTAAGGCTGAACTTTATATATTATATATTATGCCCAGGTGTATCCGTAGTGATGTGAATGCTTGATGTAACAATCTTCGCAACCACGAATTTTACTGATCATCGATAGGCATGGGACATGGGATGTAAGGGTTAGTTGTCTACGAACGAATTGCTTTGGAAAGATTTTGACATTTCACGAAAGTTCCATCTAAGCGATTACGCAAATCAGAAAGTTGTCCCCAAGTCTAACAATGAGAGTTCAATGCAGCAAATAACCTCTTCCGCTTATGTACAACTCTGTCTAGTCTTGCAACCACCCCCACCACAATCTGCGTTTGTTCCTCTGATCTAATATCCGTCCTTACCCCACTTGTTGTATTTCTCGTGTAGCTCCTGGAGACAGTATGTTAGTATAGATATAGAGCATATAAGAACCTAGGAGACTCCGGCAATGGCACGCGTATGTGAACAGGAGTATATAATCCTTGGTATTCTGTGAGCTGGATAGATGGGGAGAAGAAACCTACCTTTGGCAAGTTAACATTGGGAACAATAACGCTGTGCAATGCGCTAGGTGCGTCCTTTGGTGGGTTTCTTGGGTCACCGGCTGGGTGGTATTGGTATTTGAAGTCCTGTCTGGCGGCATCGCCTTTGGAGCTCTCAGTCTGCCATGGCATGGTACCAGGAGCGACGTTTACTTTAGCTTCTGAGGTAGCTGAAGTGGGTTTACCACCTGATAACACAAGTCAATTGGAATGCTCAGTACCGGTCGAAGAAAATGATCTCACCGAAGTAGTAGCCGGCCAAACCAAAGGCACCGGCCATGACACCGAAGAGAACCTGCGCAAAATCTGGATTAGTCAAATCTTCGGGGAGCATCTAAAGCGGAGAACGAATAGGACTACAGTAAAGCCAGATGCGTTGTGTAGTTTCACTCACGTAGAGTTCGGGATCTCTCTTTGCGCCCTTGTTAAGAACATGGCTGTCTGCAGATTTTGCTGCAGACTTGGCTGCTTGTGCGCCGACTCTTGCTGCTGCTTGTGCGGACATTTCGAAAGTAGTGGGTGTGATGTTGTATCGCGGGTGAGCAATAATCTATCCTAGGAATGGTACGATGCGATTTCCAAGATGTTTTGGCGGAAGATGTTCACGGATTATGTCACCAACGTCACGTGCCGATGGTCGAGAATATGCAATGTTTGATTGGTGGAGGTCCCCAATGTACCAACTTTTGTACAATTGAAGCTTGGTGGGAGTGAATGCTTCTCTTTCCTTGCAGAAAAATTATATATAAAGAGAATGTTCTGATGGACTGGCTATACGAGGATAGCTTCATGTGTTCCTAGGTATGTATGAATGTTCAATCTTAATCCATCATATCACCATCACCCTTTTTCCCAGCTGTCCATGAATCTTCATTTCCCAATTGATATCAGCCATTTCCCACTTCTCACGCTTCAAAGCGGAAAGCAGACTTCACTCTCAATCCCTCCCGACGCTTGGACCCCTCTCTTTCCAAAAACAACACAACGGCGGCCGGTATTACAAACCTTCTCCTCTTCTTCTGCTCCCGTGCGTTACTTCGCTATTAACCTGTCCACTGTCCACCAGTCTACCTACGCTCCTACGTACCTACGTACATACACTCACACCAACTCGAGAGCTTTCTACTCCCGCACTCTACACTCCTTGTAAATTGTAACTTTAATTATTTTCTTCTTCAACGCCTCACTTCACCACTTTCCTACTTTACACTGCAGTATGTAATGCTTGAACCCTACTATTAAGATCGAAACTTAAGATCCCATTCTCACTCTCCTTAAAATTAACCTCTTTTACCTTTTTATTCCCTACCCAATCTCGAGCCAGTCCTTTTATCTCGGCATCCACCTTTTTATATTCCTCAATACCATCACACACAGCCAGAGTAGATATTTAATAAAATTAATTCTTGAAGCGCTTCTCGCCAACTTGCAAACTGGCTCACGGCACACGACCTTCACTTCTATTATTGTGCGACCGACTACCATTCTTCGTGTTGACATGACAGAGAGAAGAATTCTTTTGGAGGACCGATTTTGATATACGAAATGACTTCCCGGGACAATTCTTCGTCCAAATTCCTTCATTCCACAGATAACGACAATCACACCTTTCCCAACCCACACCTTGCGCCTTCAGAAATCGGAGATGGCGCGAGCGTTTTATCATCGCGAATGACCGATATAGCTTCCGAAGATGGAGATAATACAGATACCTTTTCCGGCCCAGTTTCGCAAAGTCAACGATTAAGCCAGCGCCACAGCATACAGACTGGAGATGGAACCTCAAGGCCAGGCACAGGAGTCACGGCTGTTTCTTCCAGAGGAACGTTTGGACAAGCTGCCCCAGCTCGAAGAGGCTATATCCCAGGAATAATGGCGCAACGAGGGAGCACATCAGGACGACCTCCAAGCTCTACAAGCAAGACTCACGTACCATCTCTAAGTGCCCATGCTTTCTTCCGCCCGATGAGTTCTCAGAGACTCCAAGCGCAACGAGGAGGATCTCGACCAGTTACACTTATACAGCAAGGATTTGGTGAAGATGGCTCTTTGGATGGAGGTAGTGTGAGGCAGAGCGTACATTCGAATATTACTATACCCCAGCAAATCATTACCGAAGATGCAGACTTACCTCTGCCACCATCTCGAGGTACCGAAGTGACGGAGCTAGGAACAGTGGATAGAGGTACCGCAAACACAAGTCCTACGCATGGCCATGCAGCTGGAAGTTTCGCAGATAGTGTCCGGCCCTTGCAGAAAGGTCCAGCGAATACGAAAGGACTGAGTCTTAACACAGATAAAGGTTACAAAAACGGCACTTCGACTCCCAAATCTCCACGGTCATTTCATTCCAATTTTTTGATGCCTACAAGAAACGATGGACCTGCTGGAAGCCCCAGTCCGAGTCGTAGCAATCAAGGCCGAGAAAAGCTCTCGTCTGCTGCTTCTTCACCAGGATTTACTCCTGCGGATGCGCAAAACAGGAACATGCAAACTCCAAACCTTGGTAAAAATCATCAATATTTCACAGGTAACACGGTATTTTGCTGGGGAGGTAGGCTGCAAAATACTCGGCACAGACCCATCAACATTGCCACGGGATTGTTTGTTGTAGTTCCATCAATCCTGTTTTTTGTGTTCTCAGCCCCGTTTTTATGGCACCATGTTTCTCCTGCGGTGCCTGTTGTGTACGCCTACATTTTTTACATTTGCATGTCCTCTTTCATACATGCTTCTGTGTCTGATCCTGGAGTGAGTACTTGCAAGCGCGCTTTCAACACCTGTAAAATTTATCTGATCAAAGCTAATATTGCTAGATTTTACCTCGGAATTTACACCCAATGCCTCCCGCAGAGGAGGATGAAGATCCTCTTCGACTGGCGCCAACTCAAAATGATTGGACTATGATCAAATCGGCCCAATCTAGCACAAATGCAATGGAAGTGCCTACGAAATACTGCAAGACTTGTAACATTTGGCGACCACCTAGAGGGCACCATTGTCGAGTTTGTGATAATTGTATCGAGACACAGGATCATCATTGTGTCTGGTTAAATAATTGTGTCGGGCGTCGAAACTATCGTTACTTTTTCGTATTTGTGACTTCGGGTACACTTCTTGGGACATACCTCCTAGGTGCGAGTATAGCCCAGATTATTGTTTACGGGCATCAACAAGATATTTCATTCGGTGCCTCGCTAAGTCATTGGAGAGTCCCCTTTGCAATGTTCATTTATGGCCTCCTCGCTACACCATACCCAGCCGCACTGATGGTGTATCATTTCTTCCTTATGGGTCGAGGTGAGACAACAAGAGAATATCTCAATTCACACAAATTCATCAAGAAAGATCGTCATCGTCCATTTACCCAGGGAAGTTTTGTTAGTAACTGGATTGCTGTACTTTGTCGACCCCGACCTCCAACCTACTTAAATTTCAAACGGAAATACGAAGAAGGCGATCAAAGATTTGGCGAGCGAAGGGGAAAACGAACGGCGCCTATCAATAAGGAATTTCAAGATGGAGGAAATAATATGGAAATGCAAAACGTTCATAATACGGAAGGGGAAGGGTTTCAAGGACCTACATCTTTGAGACGGACGACTTGAGGAGTTTGGCTGGGTGTTCTGGACGGGAACACTTTTTGACTTTTGCACTGACGCTAGATACCTATTTTCCTTGCATTTTTATGTTACCATGGTGGGATCATACTTGTACTTAATATTGTATTATTTTGGAAGAATATATGAGGTGAGCAGAAGAGAGGATAATACAAATGAATCATCGAATCGCAGTCACTGCTGGCGGTGGCCGACGATAGGGATGAGAGGAGAGTATTTTGATGAAAGCTGGAGGTTGTAGTACATTTTACTTTCTTATAGGAAGGAGATGAGATAAGAGATGGACAAAAAGAGAAATAGCTGATATCTCGAGACGGCCTTTATTATCATATTATACAAATATACCTAATTTACTCCATGACATGAAGATATACCTTTTTCGATATCGTCTTTTTCTGATAGGATGTCACGAGATATAACTCTTGTCTACTTGGTATTTCATTCTTTCGAGAGAAAAAAGTGTAACAGCACAGTAAGGTGAAACAGTCAAGGAAATAAATTCTACATAACACCTGCATAGGCTGTAAGACCTCCGACTCGTGATTCTAAGGTGAGAAATTCTGTTGTCTTGGATAAGTACCTAGGTACCTAGGTAGGAGATATAGGTAAGCCTGGACCTGAGTAGTTTGCGGTCTGATGTTTTTGAGAAAGAAGCTTGAGCTTCTCTAGTGAAAGGGAGGTTGGGGTAGAAACGAGGATGGGATGGTAATGGAGTGCGTGGTAATGGAATGCATGGTGCTTAGTGAACAGTGCTGAAGTGAACAGTGCTGAAGTGAACAGTGCTGAAGTGAATATGTTGAGTTGAAACATGTGATTGAATTGTGTGCAAGAAAGTTGTTCAGTCTAATGCATCACATTAGAAGATATTCCAGTCGTCATGCATGTAGAAATTAGGCCTTTCCATCCCCACGAAATTTGGCGAGATGATGAAGGGGCAGGCGCTCCGAGCTCTTATTAGCACCGCGCAAAGGTAAAAGTAAAACTCAATCGTCAAAATCAAAACATAATTCGATCATTCAGTAAGATTTAATTTGATTAACATGATTTTGATTGATATACAGTAATACCTAAAGGGCATTACAATAACAAGATAGGAATGTCTATTACAAATACATAAATCCTCCCATTTGATCTTGCGACTCTTCTTTTGGAAGGAAACTAATAAGACATAGCGAAAAGGAAACACATCCTGCAGACTTTGTCGTCGTAAGATAAGAGAGTGAGAAAATACTCCACCCAAAAACAGTTTTTGAGGGCGCCCGCGAGAGCTAACGTTGTAAGAGTCGCTTTCCATATCCATATCCATGTCCCACCAATTCTATAACCGTTTATCCGTCCTTCCAAGCTCCTGATGTACCCAAACAAACAAAGGAAAAGGGGGGGTGTGGTGGTGTAAGGAAATTATTCTAAAAAAACGATTCGCTCGCTCGCTCGCTCGCTGCCGAATGACTCCAGAAAAGATGATTAAAGTAAATAAGTCCCAGTGTTCCCAATCAAAAACGCCCAAAGGAAAATAACGTTGATACATTCATCGTATCCTGACCATAGTGTTGGAGGACGAAAAGGACGGGGTCCAAGAGAAAATGTCAGCCCCCGGGATCCAGCTCGTCTATTTCGAGGAAGGAGTCATTTCTAAATGCATCCGCGAAATGCTTCATATGCCGTCGTACATGATCTTGGGCATGGTGGAGATTTTAACGGCGACGCATCGTGAGTAATGATGACACGCTTCTTTCCATTCTCCATCGGGGAAGAGCGAGGATGTGAGAAGACTGGTGAGAGTTTGCATGGAGAGAGGGCAGCCTAAGTCGCAGGGTCCGGGCTGAACGTTGGATGATGTGATGTTGTTGTGCTGAGCCACTCCAGGGAGTTTACTGTGCTGTGGATTTTTGGTACTCGGTACGTGCTGAGTTCGTCTGCGGTGCAGAGAGACAATCCATCTGGAGGGGCTGAGGGGGAACCTGACGGGAGGGATATCGATGGGGAAAATGAAAGAATTGAAGACTTCGGTCGCGAGAGCAAGGCTGAAAATGGGCTATGGCTATTGGAAGTAGGGATTTTGTGGTTTTGCGAATCTGATATCGTTGCGTTTCGTTTCGGTGTGGGGGTGAGGTCGGGGAGGTCGGTGAGGTAATGATGCCTGGTGTGTGTCTAATACGATCTTTAATTTGATGTTGTACTCGTGATCGAAATTCGAGGGGGGGCTTTGAGATTGTTGACTACATGGTGAAGTTCGGGATTATCTATTGATAAGATTTTAATTAGTTTAATTTGTTTTTCAGATCTTCAAAATTAATATTTGTTGCTTTTGAGTTTCTGCTTCTTTGACACTTATCCTCTTGTGTCCCTGATGTCCCGTATGCCCCGTATGCCCCCTTGAGCCCTGTTTACTTATTCTCTTCCAAGAGTAATGAAGTGGGAAGGGCATTTTGGGGCAACGAGGGCATCTCGGGGCAACAGATGACAATGCAGTGCAATGGAATCCAATTGCAATCGACTATACAATCAATTGCGAAAAGGGGCATTTGTGAGTTGCTTGTAGGTAGTGAAGTGGCTGATGAATGTGATAAGGGTCGCTTATCTGGTCACAGGAAAAGAGTCCTCCGTAGAGAAGTGCTAAGAAGTACTGTGACGCAGTGTACCGCCTCGGCTGCATATTCCGACCTTGCAACATCTTGCAGCTTTCATCTACTCAGGGCCACTAAGAATCTAATAAAAGACCAGGGCTTTGAGTCTGAGACCTTTTTGCACTTGCTCAAGGTTCCAGCCTCGTCTTGACGATCCGAAACTTTCGTACTCAATTGTCTGCATTGGGAAAGTGTCCAAAGTACCAAATTGATTGGGAGGAAAAGAGAAAGTAAAATGAGGATATACTAACATTCAGTCCATTGTAGATACACCGGGCAAGAGAGATAATGAGGTATTTAGTGGTCATCATCATCGTTGTCTCTTGGGTGGCTTCTGAATGCCATGATGGAGTCTATAGAGTAACGATTAGCAACGACCACATGTATAGATGGAATGGAGAATCCTGTAAGCCATAACATAACTGCCGAAGAAGGATCTCATGAACAAGGAATTTCACATACTGGTGATTGGGAAGGATTCGGTAGACATTTTTGGTGGAGGTAGTTGGTTGTTGGTGTTGGTTGGTATGGATATTATATTGGTGGATGTACTTGGTCTTTGAGGGTTGGAGAGTGTTTTATGTATGTTCGATGATATTGAATATGAGATGAGTTTGAAAGGTAAAGTAATGACTTTGAAAGTATGTTGGGATGGAGGATGTTTATATCTGATATTTGATGCAGTTGGAAATGCTGAAACAAAAACGAATTGGGGAGAGGGGTCTGGGGGTTTAAGTATCTTGAGCTTAATGTATATAAGTCTTTTCTGAAGATATCACAATTATATTATTATACATAGCAACAACATGCAAAACACCTGCATAGGGCCATGCTTGGATAGTGGCTGAGAGCCCCATGGTAGATCGGTGTCTACGTTCAGATAGGGAGAAGATTACAAGGAGGCCATCCAGGCTGCCTTTCCCACTTCCAGGCACAAATGGGACAATAACTCAGCATCGTCATAAGTATGACTGAGGTAGTCAAAGCTGGGAGAAACCTTACAGGCTCGGCGTTGAGAAACGTATGAAAAAGGTTCCCAAATGTGAATCTCTGGGAATATCTGGAACCTTGCAACCTGACTAACTGTAACGACTCAAAGAGGTCCCAGATTATGAACCTTGGTACTTTTTTTGACATCTTAGCGACTAACTGCCTGGCGCCCATCCAAGGGGAGAGTGACTGTGACAAGGGTAGAGGGCGTCTCTTAACCTATCATTATTCTCACTCAGCTCCATTTGCCACGGTTCGCCCCATGTTTGTTGGTAACCATCAGTTCGAATTATAGCCACAAAAGGCGCCGGCTCTGACTCTTCATTCTGAGCCAGGGTGCTAGGGAGTAGGGAGTATGCACACTATGGAAAGGGTCCGAAGTACCGTACCATTAGCTTCGCAATGAAAGTACCGTATACCTGCAGCCTTGGGATGATGATATCAGGCATAAGGGACGACGTTTACGGAAAAGGAAGTGCAACGGATCTAGTTTGCAAGGGCAGGAATGCATGGTAGAGTCATTTGTTTGATCTGGATGGGACAGAATTCATGGATTAGATGGAAGAGGACCCAGATGGAAGAGAAGACTTACTCGTAAGTTGTCACTAACTATAGCTAATCTTGAACACACATCGACCAAAGAGCCCTTGAATGAACCCCACGGTCTCCAAGACAATATCCCAAAGTAGAAAAGAGGATACCGGAACCAGAAAGCAAAACCAAGTCTCAGCCAATTTATTGGGGAAATCCCACAGTATCCAAATTAGGAATCATTTAAATAGATTCTGTAGAAATTTGTTCTAGAAACATGAAAATCTACGGGGTAGTACAGTGGATTGGAAATCTATCAAACCAATCTCTCCAACTACGGTACCTACTCTGTCGATGGTAAAAGCAAAAGCATCTAATCCAGATGCGTCAGCCCATGACTGGGGGATTGGGACTGGGGGGGACTGGAACTGATGGACTGGGACTGGGACTGTGATTGTGATTGTGATTGTGACTAGGACATTTCATATTGGGTGTCTGTTTGACGGAGGGAGGGAGGGTGAGCAAACGAGAATATCAATCAATCAAATAAATCGTGTTGGATCCATGTTGGATCTTCAATGTCCAATAATCTTCAATCATCTCTAACAAAATTGTGGTTGATCGATTAATGTTTCGCATTTTGTATTTCTAGACCCTTCATCCCTTCATCCATTCGTTTCCTTGTCGCGTTCCAGGTTTCTTGTCAAGGGTTGATTGATTACTTTCCATTCTCTGTAGTCTGTACGGATCCCATTCTGAGGGTCCACAGTGCGTCTACAGTGCCGCTGGTCCGCATTGATGAACATGAAGCCATCCGATCTGGCCCTCTATGGAAAATCCATGGACGCTTCTCTTGTCGGTCGGGGGGTTTCTTTGCTTTTGCGGCAGTACTCATGCCATACCTCCTCGTATCCTCCGACACCGACACCGACACCGAGGGAGATCGGGCAATTCTTACTCACATTCCATTGCTACTGTAACCTAACGTGTACCACCCAACATTGCATACGAGTAGCATCACAGCATCACAGCATCACATTTGCATCGCATAGCCTAATGTTAGACAAAGCAATCCGATCTCCTTCCCGCCTTATGGTCCTCTGGTGCTCCGTGGGGGCGGGCTGTCAATGAGATTTCCCAAGTATCACGACCTGCCTGCCTGCCTGCCTGCCTGCCTGTCTGTCTGTCTGTCTATCAGTTCAACCACCATCTGCTGTGCATATCCGTAGAACTACTTTTCTGTGTAGCCTCCATGTCAGCCAGTACCTCGCGCAGGCCATCTTGGAATGCATCGAAAACAGACACAGAAGAAAAAAAGGAAAGTATCATGATTCATGAGGATTACGCCCTCTCTCCCAGCTGCCTCGCCTTTGGGGGGGATTATTGTGATACACATTCATATTGGTGATCATACTGGCGATCATCTCGGTGAGGAGTGTGCCATGCCCTCCCTCGTATGCTAACTCGTGAATCTGCACTTCGCATGCAACTGAACCCAGATTTGATATTCATTTCTTTTCCTCGACACTATCACCGCCGTGATGATACATGAAATTATTGAGCCCCATCAGAAGTCCAGCAGTTCCTGCAAATCCAGAAAGGTTGCTCACCGAACAATGACACAGCATGTTTGATGCAGGTCGAGACCAAAAACAAATGTAATCGCAAAACACAGCCTACCATTTTTACCATCTATCATCTACCATCTACCAACATCACCATATAGTGCAGTGCTACCGTCGCGATGAAATCAATCCCTACGGCTGGGCTGAACATGACAAGGTTTACCACGTTTTTGCTCTCCTATGAGGATGGCATCGACGTCACACACCCTCATTCGTAAATTTCCCCTTTCTACAATACGATTACTTTTTGTTCCTGCGTCAAAATGGCTTCCATCTCGAGTTCCCCGGCGGGATTAACGGCCAAATGGACAAATCCATCTTACTTACATGTCGCATCTTACATGGTGATCTTACATTTGGCAACACACACAGCTCGTAATATACTCGTACTCATGAGCATGAGCATGAGCATAATCTAATCATAATCATACTCATACTCACCACGCTCACTCGCCCATCCACCCATCCACCCTCCCACCACCCTCGTTTTTCCTAACTCAGCCTTACGTGATGCGATGCCATCTATGTATTTTGACCATCATCCACCAATGTCGGTACCACCACCACCACATTCCCACATCCCCAAGAGTCAGGTGGATGACATAAGATTCTCTATTTCCAGATAGGAGAGATATTCAGCCAACATTTCTAAAAATTGAATTTCTGGTACACTTTACTATACAAGGGAAATGTGCAATTTACTCTCAGGATCTCCCCTGTCCGGCACCACAATCCGCGACCACAGGCCAAAGTAAGCAAGCCTTACAAGTTCAAAGTTAGAAGCAAACCAAACCAAACCAAACCAAACCCGGCTCCCTCCCTCTTCCATTCCGCGACCGTTGTATCCAATGTACTGGGTACTTGCTAAAGAAAGAGACTGTGGGTTTTTGTACGGCACTCACACTTTAGTGTTGCACATCTTTTCCTGTCATGTTTCTCTTTCCTTTCTCTGTCTCTCTCTCTTTTTTCTCTGTTTCTCGATTTCCTGTTTCTTGTTTCTCCTTCTCCTTCTCTATCGCCTTTTTCTTTTTCTTTTTCCTTCTTCGTTCCTTCTCCTTCTCCTTCCCAACCCCCCCGGCCCCAATCCAAAGCAAATTCAATCGTGGCAATTACGCACGCGTTGATGTTTCTTCTTCGTGCTTCTAAAACCTCCTGGGTATCTCGTTATTGGGATCGATCCATCTCACGCTCACCGAATTCCGTCTTCCGGTACGGCGGTGGATCCGAATTCCCTCATTCAATTCATAAAACATGGGGGGGGGACCATTGGAACTGGGATTGCGATGGGTCTTCGTACTTACTTTGCGATATACTATTCTTAACTTCTTTTGATTTATTTTTCAACCCCCTTTGATCTTCTTTTGTTTCGAAATTCTCCTTCTTCTTGCTTCTCTTTCCCTTCTCGAACGATTCGAATGAATCGAATCTCCCTTCAATCCTTGGTATGGATCTGTGCTTCCCCTGCTCACTCCACCTACGTACCTTTTCTCATCTATCCACACCATGAAGTGCATGATCGATCACGCTGCTCTGTCCATCATCTACACCTTTAGCAGGCTAGCTCTCCCACTGCCGACCCATAAGATCACCAATCTCCCCCTTTTAGGCAATGTGGATTGCGCTCTCTAGCCAAATGCGAGAGCATGTCTGCGATATTTCTCCCTGGTTTTCCGCATGCCTGTCTGCTGGGTTTCGATCGACAGGGAATATTAATATACACCCCGAGATGTCCTTCAGGGATTCTTTTCTTTTGCGGTTTTATCCTCGAGGTTGGCTGTCCTTTATCCTCTGTATGGGTTAGAGGTCACCAGATTCACTATGTCATTGAACAAGTCATTCGTCAATCACGTCAATGGCAATAATGACAATGATGAGGCAGGAAGTTGATCAGTTGTCGATTGTTTCCAATATGGTACAATTCGAGTATCTATCCTTGGCCGTGCAAATTCACTCCATCATTCATGAATCGTGACTCTATACTGTCTTCAGCTGAAAGTCTAGATTTGGTGTATTGTTGGTTCTAGAAGCTTTTCTCGTTATATACCTCCTCATCACCCACTTACATCACTTTTATGCAACTTCATCAAGATTTTATGTTTCGAGTCATTAATCTGTTCTCATTGATCGGATCCCAGAAATTATGTCCTCCCACTTGTCTTTTCCAACTCCTTTTTCTTTTGTGCCCCCCCATCCAATCCAATCGTTACTCGTTGTCATTCATCATCAAAATCATGATCATCATGTCAAATGTACAAAAATAATACGTCGCTCCTGATACATCGCGAGTCAACTCCCTGGTCTTCTCCGCAATCCTTTCCAGAATTTCTAACCGGACCAGTTCATCCTACTTCTTCCAGTTCCATTCCGAATCGGGCCATCCGATCCCAACCCCCAGCCCACAGTATCTGCCAAAATCGATTTGCCGACGATCCGGGAAACAATCCCTAGCATCTACCGGTAGAACCATTGCTCAGGGTTTTCAATGTTCCAGAAAATCGTCCAAAAATACACAGGCTAACCGGGCCGCATCCGTGTAAGATGATTCGTTGACTTTCAGAGACAACGACAATGGGTCATCTCGCAGAATCTTCGAGACCTTTACTCTACATGACCGAACTTGAGGTTCTGTTCGATTGAAGCAACATTAGTCTCAGGGTTGATCACCACTTTCGTACAATAATTTCCAATAATCAAACTCGGTCGGTGGCGAGCGGACACAGAAAGAAACGGTGAAGAGAGGAGAGGCCAGCAGAAAGACGGAGAAACATACCATGATCCCGAACCACACCTTTCACGTCGTGTACAAAGCCGGCAATCCTTTCATCGATAACTTTGCCACGCCATGCACCATCACCGTCACGGATTGGATTGAAGCTCTCCTTACCCCCTTTCCGTGTCTTGAACTTGGAATGGAGAATTTCTTTGCATCTCTCGAACAAGTTCGTCTGAGTTACTTTTACTCTTTCTTGGAATTCATGACGCTCAATGATTGCTTCTTTGCCACCATGTTTGATTCTGGATTCGGCACTACATTTACGAATCAGCATCGGATCCTAAGACTACGGGATTAAGGAGAAGTACGCACTTGCAATATGAAAGACCTAACGTCTTGTCCATGACGAGAGTCAAGACGAGCAAGACGCTGAATCCAATGGCCCATTTTCGTTCATTTGTAGTTGCGCGATTGCTAGTCCACATCATTTGACCCCATTCCCTGAGGACTTCTTTGATTCTTTCCTGTTGAGATATAAAAAACGCTACTTTGATCTGGCGGGAAGCACATCTTGGAGACGATTCTGGTGGAAAATCTTCTCTCAGGCGCCCCTCTACCAAATTTGTAGACTCGCCGTCGAGGATCAAGCTTCGTTCAAGTATGGCGCAAGCAATGTGGATTTCTAAGGCCTCGCGGAGGAGTTCATACTGTGGCTGTCAGCTATCAGGACCATCACAATAAACGTTGGGAGTATCAATTTGGACGGAAATTAACTCCAGTAGTGCAAGATCAAGAGAGTACGCTCAAGACCGGACAAATTTGCAGCAAGAAGACTACCGTCTGAAAGATAAATGTCTTACCTCATCATTGGCTTCCACACCAGCAATATAAAACCGGCATACTGTCTTGAGCAAACGTTTCGCAATATCTGATTCCTCAGGTTCATACGCTATCCTTGCATATTCATCTAGATCATGCTGAACAATCCTCTTAATATATCGAGCGTATTCTTCCTGTGTCTCCTCCATCAACATAAGCGGAATACCAAGTGGTGGACTCTTCTTTCTCGTGAATGTCGGTCTACCTGATGCGTTGAGATACGTCTGATGTTGATATCGAAAAATCGAAGTCGAACCTCGTACTGATAGAGAGACTACGGTAACTTTTAGCGGAACGCGGTAGCCCCAGCTCAATCGCACTATCATCTCATCTGTTCCCCATGCTTCTGCGTTTCTCGAGATGAATTTCTTGGTGTTCTCGGTTGTGTACAATCTTATGTGACTTTCTATAAATTTGTTAGAATGAGCTCACCACCAAAGCTACCGTAGAGAGCATACCAGGTACTAAGAACTTATCTAGCATTTCGACTGGATCATTGAAACATGGTAAGAGGCAAAATCTTCTCTTTCCAGAAAGCCTGGTACACTGTTCGCAAGGAAAGCCAGGTGAACATGGTGAGCACTAATAAAAAGCAATTAGCAAAACACCTCTTTGTGTGATAGTTGTACCCTCGTGCGCACCTTAATCTTAGAGAGATGGCAAGCCCAGCAAGCGCCCGCTTGCCTTACATCTCTCGCCTCCCGCTTCTCTTTTTCTGTTAGCGGCCTTACACGGCCCCTCGTAACCTTGTTCTTTTGCGGCTCAGTAAACGCGCTAAAAACATGCGAATGATGGGTCGGGTCGTCTGGTGAAAGTGGTGGTTGCGAGCCGGGTGGGTGTGGAGAGTGGTGCGATACTGGGGAGCCATGGGAAGGAGTATACAAAGTGTTGGAATAAGAGGTTGATGTGTCACTTTCGTCAAACCAATTAGGTCTTGGTGCTTCTGGCCCATACACATCGTGGCTTGGTTGGCCATGTGCAGTTACAATTAATCTGTCGCTACCCACAGGTGATGATGTTTCATAGGATAAAGGAGATCGCTCGTGTTCGTAGGAATTCAACGGCGCTGGCTCGGGCTCATATGCGACGCAGTTGGTGTTAGGATTTTCGTTGAAGACATTGCCATTTGCATCGTGCGAATTCCAGGGATTTTGTGAACGTATGTATCTGCCTCTCGGAAGTAGGTTTGGAGCTTCAAGTAGTGGGGCTACTGAAGGAGCTATAGGCTCTGTTGGGAACATGTTAAACCCCCAATCTAGGGAAGTAGATGCATTATCGAAGGAAAATGTGGAAGTAGCAGGTAATGAGGTATTCATGTTTTCGGCGCGTTGGATCGCTTGATCGACCATCATGTTTTGGTTTACATAATCTGTTGTAGTGTCGTCAGCAAAGCAGTTGACCTCGGATTGAGACAAGATAAAAACGTCCGGACACGATATCCCAGAACGGGCACATGTGAGATAGACAAGATCGGCAAGCAAAATCATTACATACAAGGAATCTCAAGATCAAGTAATGGACTCGACTCTCCCGGGGATCCAAACGGGAAAACATATGTGTCGGATGTGGCCGAGACGGCAGAAGCAGAAGCCAGTTCCATACTTCCATGACTCCCATAGCTTCCCACGTTACCCTCTGACATACAAATGTCTTCAAAATCCGAGGGTCCAGTTAGGTGTGTAGTAGAATTCACGATATCCCATGGCATGGAAAGTCCAGGCATAGCTCCGGTCTGGAGCGATAATGAAGCACCGCCATTGGTTCCGATGTATGTCGAGTATCCAGGACTCACAGCATCATCGGGGCTAATCGGGATGGTATTCAGAGGCCCTGTAGAGAAATTGGCCAGCCATGATGCATCCGGGAGTGAGGTGTGAGGCGCCGTCAAATTCAAAGTTCCATCTCCAGCAGTCGTAACACCAGCGACATGTCCAATGATTGATGACGACGAAGGAGAGGTATTGATCGCGGCCTGGTACTCAAAATAGTCAAAGTTGGGCGCCGGCGAGAACCTGTCTAACCTGTCTAGGCGGGTATCTAGACGGATATGGTAACTTGGATTATGTCGCAAGGACGAGCTCCTAGATCGCGACGAGAGCGACGACGATGGTGAATGTGAGTGTGAGTGTGATGATGCAGGCGGTGAGGCACTGGGGCTGTAATAACGGCGCTGAGTATGCGACGATTGCTGTTGCGGCCTCTTTCGAACCCTTTGTGGTGAGATCGGATTCGGCCACTCGGCCCGAGCCCTCTGAGGAGTGGGCTTTTCAATCATGACCTATGTGTAGTAGGTATTTTGTCGGTATTATTTTCCTCTTGTTCGTTTATTCAAATTCTGTGCGGTACGTGCGTGCTTATCCAGGACCTTTTTCGAAATGTAAATGAAATGTTAATATCAGAAGCATTGCGGTGAAGCTGTTCGAGCCAGAGTCATCCTTGGATTCGTGGACCGTGCCAGTATGTATGTAGGTATGTATGTGTGTGTGTATGTATGTATGTGTGTATGTATGGAAAGATGGATAGATGAATAGAGATTACAAGAATGAGGGGAGGGATGGAAGGAAGGATCCGATCGAAGATCTTTTGTCGAGGCTATCTATTTCCACAAACGATAACCTATTCTTTGATACTGGATGAAATATGAGAAAAGCGGTGCAAAATGCGGAAAAGGGAAGAAAAAAATCCTTTTTATCAAAAGCTTTGGCTTTTTTCGGGGTAGCAAAGGGCACTATAGATACGGGATGTAGTGGACTGGTGGTGGAATGGATGATGAATGAATGAATGATTGCTGATGGATGGATGGATGATTGACCTGGGGTGTATATGGTCTGTTCTGTCTGCACTGCACTATCTGCATTATGCGGAGATGACCAAGACCAAGACCATGACCATGACCGGGACTCGTGGGGACACGGGAAACACTTGGTTGTACATATGTAATATAAACAACCACCCACCTACCTACCTACCTACCCACCCACCCACACACACATACATACATACATACATACATACATACATACATACATACACAAAACGTTCTTCAAGAACCGGATGGGATGGACAATGTGGAATGCTGCAATCTGGATTTGTGTATCACGATGTTAGGCGGTTTTAAGTAAGTTGAGTCGATTAGATCAGTTGCTAACGAAAGGTCGACAGTATTCTGGACTCTGGAGAGAGAGGGATTGTTCCTTCCAAGAGATAAGCGATATATGATGGGTTGAACTTGAACATCGTGCGGTGTTTGTTTGTCCATCTCGCATCTAGGTATTGCAAACAAGCAAATGGGATGGAAGCGATGCAGAGCCCCAAAAATTGAGGGGTGGGAAAAGAAGAAAAGATGTGTTGTAAAGTTGTAACCCTATAATATTTATGATTTATTATGATTTCCATCCCTTCATTCAAGTTCATTGGTGAAAATAAATGGGAAAAGCTCTCTCGATTGCCAAATCTAGCTCACCGAGTAGAACTTATCACGCTTCTTGCTGCAATGTAACGCCGAGTATGCAGTTAAAATATGCACTTCTACTGAAGCGGTTGAATTTTTCGCTTCTCTCGTTGGTTCTTCCAAATGTCCCTATCGCCTGCAGCGCTTTCGTGGGCTTCTCTCGACATATAAAATATATGGAAAATGGGTATTTATACCAAAAATAAATTTATCGCTTCAGGTATGTCTATCTATCTTTCCAGTGGCCCCATCAGCGACCTTTCGATACTTCTTCTATGGAGTGCTCGTCGTATCTAGATACCCTCATACCTTCCTCACTCAGCCTAATGATTTGCCCGTAATCACGTGTTTGGGATTAGCATCATGTAGGTGCCAGGATTCATATCAGAACCATCAGGATAAAAGTACCGATTTTGATTACGCCCCAAGTGAAGTGTTTCGAGAGTTTATATCGAGATGCACTTGTATTGTAGGATAAAATGGAAGGATAAATGTAAATGGCGCCATCTGATCATATCACGTCACATCCAAAAATCAGAAAATATGTCTCTCAATGTCATCATCAGCTATTTCTCGTTTTCGCCCTTCATCACCCTTCACGCTTTCCCCAGATCCGCCCCAATCATCTTACACAAATCAGAAACTGCCCCAAGTGGAGATAAATGCCCCAGATTATCGACCAGGATACTAGGATTCTTGTTGAGCCTCATGCATCTCATTCTTAAGCTTATTGTATGCTTGAAATATCGAGATTGCCTAATAATTTTGTGACAAGCGAGAAGGCTCGACTCTTGGTCCTTGGCCATGGCCCGAACCATTCAGTCCCGAGAGGCGTCTTTGAGTGGGTTCATCTCGGTAAGATTCTTCATCATCATCGCCTTCCTCGATTAGCCGTCTTGTCTCTGCCCTATTGTCTTCTTCTGGCGCTTCGGTATCACCACTCGTTATGCTGTGAATGGGTCGAGACCAGTACGAGCGTCTCCAGAAGGAGGTGGTAAGCAGATTAATGATAGAAACCACCTGTATTTTGAAGTCAGAAAATGCATAATATCTTTTATTAGCCGCAATATGAAATGCCTTTCGTTTTCAGCGAAATGTTACAATATAACCTGTGCATAAATAACTTTTTATGCATGCTGAAAGTTTTCAGAACATTGGTGAAACATGTAGAACTTCTTCGCCCCTCGTAACATAAAAGCACGACTGAAAGATGAGACTATCGTATCTAGCATACACCCAAGGGGTGGATATTTTGATACCGTAGAAAGGAAACGTACCTTGATGGTGAAAATAACGATGGCAACAAGTAGAAGTAGGCCAGCATTTATCTGCTCCGCTTGTCTCCAGGGGCCAAAACAGCTTCTGTGGGAGTAGTTAGATTGATATCTTGAATATGTCATTACAAGATAGTGGAGTGATAAACTCACTGCGAGCGGTCCGTCAAAGCCTCGCAACTCCCGGGACCCTTTTGATTCTTGATCGGCGAGGCCATGTCAGCCATAGAATGAAGACCACAACAATTCAACGCATCTTGAATTGCACTTATCTTTCTATCGTCCTTTGCACTGAATAGACTATGCCATGCATCTTCCAGCCCACAGTGTAATGATTTTGGTGGTATCATATATGTCAGGGCGAGAGTAGCAACAATAGTTTCGTAGACCAACTGGAAACCAATAACAGCAATTAGTGGTAGCGTGAGCTGGTTTTGTTCCTTCTTATTCGCCCGCTGGATCAATCCAACGGCACCTTGTGTAGATATTCCAGTGACGAGGGGTAGGACGACCGTAAATAGTGCGAGAGCTTGGGAGACAGGAAGGGAAAGGGCGCGAATTTGTGAGTATGCATAGCTAGCGAGTATCAGTCTAAGACCATCGACAATTGTATTTTTGGAGCTTTCTACCCAGCTACAGCAGTCAGAATCACCAGAAGCTATATCGGATCAGTTCTGTCTTGAACATTCAGATTAGTCGTGATGGTGCTCACAAGTGGCCTTGCCCATGGTATCAACTTCTTAACAACGTCCATGGCGGATATTGTTGACTATCGAGGAGAAGCAAACACAGAAATTCAGCCGGGAGAATCACAAAAGCTGATCGAGAGTGCGCTCGCACAATGAACTGTAATGGCAAAGCTGGAAAGGCTAGAAAAGCAACGGGATAAGATTGATGTTCGAGTTAAAGGGTTGAGTGATGAGGGAATGCTAGATAGACAAATAAATCGATATATTCTATCGTGCAAGAAAAAGGAAATCCAAATGGAAATGGATATTGAAATCGAAATCGAAATCGAGAACCAAAGAGAACAAAACAAACAAAATGATTACTAGGTACATCAACTGCTTTTGTGTTACCAGAAGATTACTTGATTGTTTTTGTTGATATGTTGATAAGGAGGGGTTAGCAGAGTTGTTTGCATTCGATTGGTATAAATCATATCATACATACCAAGGTATGATTGATTGATTGATTGATTGATTGATTGATTGATTATCCTCCCTCTGCCTCTCCCTTCCCTTCCCTTCCCCTCCCTTCCCCTCTCCCCTCTCCCCTCTCCCCTCTCCCCTCCCCCCTCCTCATCTCTCCTTCCTGCCTCCTTCATCTCTCATAGTAATAAAAGAGGGGAAATCCAAGAATCCCAAAGTTCCAAAGTTCCAAAGTTCCAAAGCTCCAAAGCCAATAATTTGCCCCACCACCACCATCACGACCACCACCACCAAAACCCTAACCACGAAAAGAAGACGCCTTTCTCAATTCTAATGGGTCCACCAGGTCCCTTCCAATAATCAACTGGTGGTATTACTTTGTACTATTGCCATTATCATTACCATCACCATCACCATCACCATCACCATCACCATTACCATTACCATTATCATTCCTATTCCGATTCCGATTGTAAACTTCCGCCCGTGTACCCAAATACTTCAGATGCACGCATGTGCGAGAAGTGTATACATAACCTTCCTTACCTACCAGCCCACCTACATAACATAACAACCTAGGTAATAATCAAGAGTCAACAAGTCAAATTCGTCCACAAAAATAACATCACGTCACATCAAGGAAGAGACCAAAAAAAAATCATCATATTCTCCATCCATTTCTTTGCATAATCAAATAGTCAAACCCTTCACATCACCGTATCGTATCTCGATACCCTTTCAAAAATGGCGCAATCAACTCAATCACCCGTCGCAGGCCACACCTCTCCGAAAAGTCCTACGTCTCCAGGAAGATCTAGCATACCATCTGCCATGCAGGCGATGCCCGATTCCCGTCAACAAAGCTTCGAAGAAATCTACGGACCTCCCGAAAACTTTCTCGAAATAGAAGTATGCTATCCCATTCCCATTCTATGCTATACAAGACCACACCACACCACACCAGCATCCCAACCCCCACCCCTCTCTCCTCCTCCAACTTCCCACCTGCCCCCTCACAAACAAATAAACCACCAACTCACCCCTCCCCTCTAGGTTCGCGATCCCCAAACCCACGGCATCGGCCGCAGCATGTACACCGACTACGAAATCAACTGCAGCACCAACATTCCCGCCTTCAAGCTGCGCAATTCGACCGTCCGCCGCCGCTACAGCGATTTCGAATACTTCCGCGACCTCTTGGAGCGCGAAAGTGCGCGCGTGACCATCCCCCCTCTACCCGGCAAGGTCTTCACCAACAGATTTAGCGACGATGTGATTGAGCATCGCAGAGAGGGCTTGGAGCGATTCTTGCAGATTGTCGTCGGACATCCGCTCTTGCAGACGGGTAGTAAGGTTTTGGCGGGATTTGTACAGGGTGAGTGGCTCTCGTTTTCGTGACACAATTTGCTACTCTATCTCCGAAGCTTCGGATTAGGGAATGGGATCACTTGACAATGAAGGAGCTATGTTAATCTTTGAGTGGCAGATCCAAACTGGGATCGAAATGCTTGGTGAAGTCGTTGGGAGAATTTGGAAGTGAAGACTCAAAATGTTCCACGAAAACTCAAGAAACAACGTCCGTATACCATGGGAAAGACGATATCAATGGTACAAACAATGTCCTAAGCTACAATGCAGGAAACCTGAAATATGATAAGATAGCTTATAAATATGGGAGCATGTTAATTTCATACTCAAAATGGGGTGAGCGAGGGGGGGGGGGGTTAGCCGTAGTTTTATTTCGATTCTCTCACATATACCAAGGGCGTTTAGCTGGTGGGTGGCTGCATTTGACCACTCTGGGGAAATGGTTGCTTGCACATTTAACTGCAAGTTCTGTTATATCAGCTATATCAGAATCAAGCACAATAGAAAATGTCTGACATCATAGACCTGTGTTTATTGCCTCTGCAAGATTGCTCTCGTCTATTTGAGTCTTTGGAGCGGAATGTCCACCCTACTATGGCCAATGTATATATATAGATACAACATGCCAATGATCTATCAACCCACATCCGTTTCCACAAAGCGCCATAGATTTCGTAATGTACATTGCATGTAACCGACCCTGCCTAGAGTGAGATACCATAAGTCCTGATAGTCGTCATGTGCCACTTTTTTGATACAAACGCCATCGTAAAATCCTATTCATGTGTTGTACATCTACCCAGTTCATCCGTACCTTTCTCAAGGTGAAGCTGGCTTTTCCAGTAGCTTCAATATTCCCTCATACATGCCAAACATGATGGCAGCACTCGGCACTGTTCGTAATAGATGCGGCGTTAAGCCTCCATATAAAGCAGCCATTCCCTCCTCTTTCCAGACGAGGTTAAAGCATTGAACGAGTCCTGTATATTTGGGGCGTCCATGATCCAAAGGTGCTTGTCTTAGGCGTGTTCGTAGAACCTACATACATTGTTAGCATATCGTTGAGCAGGAAGTGTAAACTCGAGCTCACCTCATGAGGATAAGTCGCAAGTGCTGCCACAAGTTTTGCAAACCCTGCTGCTCCTAGACTTCCAGTCCATTGTATTGAGTGATCCAAGAAATTCCTGGGTTTCCCACTCAAGGTTATCCTCTCCTCTCTCTTCTCCAAGCTTTTCTTCATCTGTTCATACAAAACCCACTGCAACGTACTTTCCGTAACACCCAAATAACTCGCACTCATTCCCTTATACAGGCCCCGTATTCCCTCTCCCTTTACAACCTGCTTGATACAATCCCAACTGTTCTTGTACTGTCTCTTCCCGACATCCCCTGCTCTCTCGGCCACATTCTTATCCAGTTGCAATCGAGTTTTGATTAACCAGATAGGATTTGTGACCGTACTCGTCGTAATTCCAGCAGCGGCAGCCGCAAGACAAACTACCCAAGCTGATTCCACCCCACCATTATACCCCGCCAATATTCGCTTCCCATTGCCCACGACGAAAAAGTTGATTGACCTCGCAGGAACCACGCCTACAAGATTTGGCCCCAATCCTTTGAAGAGTGCACGATATCCTTCAAGTCTATGTACTGACCCGAGGATCTGAAAAGTTTCACGGAAATGTAAAAGTCCGCTACGTAGTGGCGAGAGATGTGCATGTGGAGAAATCCCCTTGGCCAGACGACTCTGCGCCAGTTGTGCTTGGTAGAAATCGGATTGCAAGCGTGTTTTTAGAACATCGAGAGGTGCTGTGAGAGCTGCGGCTGTCATTCCCCCAACACTATAGTCAGAAATATGTTAGTGTTGGATCTTGAAGCATCGATTGTTAAAATGATGGAGGGGCAAATCTTACCCTCCAGCAACGAAATGCGCCCATGACTTAGCAACTGGGACAGGTTTTGCTGCTACTTTTGATACGTATCCTGATTGTGAAGGTCCTAGATCTCCATTTTCTCTAGATTGTGTCAAATGCAGCTCGTGCAGTGCGCGTTTGCTGCGATCCTCTGTGGTGTTCATGAATGTATCTGTGGAGAGAACTTTCCCAGTTCTCTCTTCTCTCTGGCCTGTGGCGGGGTTTATAATTTTTGGGGGCTGGTTATATTATGTAAATGGTATCATGTTAAACAGAAAATACGATGGTAGCAAATTAAAAGAAATTGACCAAAGTTTGTTTAATTAGAATAAATGATTTGAAGTCCCTATGGTAGAGTTGATAATTCTATGATGTCTTTGGAAATATTTCTCTAAAGGCGGTGGATAGAAAATCGGCATTAAAATCTCGATTAGATAGGCGGGCTGGCTTCGGCTCGGCTGCATGCAATCTAATTGCTAATTGTGCATCCTCACTCGATTAGACGTTTTTTCATTCACGGTTCAGAGATAGGTGAATCAAAATTGAAGCAAAAAAATCCCGAAAGTTGATGTTGAGGAACTATTAGAAGATATTCATACAAAAAGATGCCATACGCCAGTCGTTGAAGATTTAGCCATGCCAGCAGCCCAAATAAGATAAAAGTCCATGTGCCCAATCCGAACCTAGCAACCCCCCTTCCCCCCGTGCGCAGCAACACCCCCTAACAATGCAGCCAAAATTTGTGTTTATCGTGGTTACAGGTCCCTCATTTAATCTTCTTCTTCTTCCTCTTCAAAGTTAGTGACAACTCGAATCGTACTCTCATTGGCATCATCAAACTCGCTGGATCGTCTAGTAGAACGCCTACTTGGTGCTATACTTTTCGTCATACTTTCTCTCCTCGTTTCTTTGCCCTTGAGACTTTTCTCTGGCGAAACGATAGTTAAATTTGTGCTGCTTGAAGAGAGCTTCATCTGCTTCTTTCCATATGTTTTGAGTGAGCCGGCTGTGGCTTGGCTAACGTTGATTGTTTTCTTGCTAGAGCCAACTACATGGCGAGCGTTCGAAAGTTGTGAAGAGACTGTTTTCTTGACTGTTTTTGCAACATTTGTGGTAGCTTTAGATATGGATGATTTGACTCCTGTGGCCGTCTTCGTCTTTCGCTTCTTTTGAACCTGTACGTCTTCGTCGTCTTCGTCATCACCAATCATCTGTTGAAGCTTTCGCTTGCCGGCCTTAAGACCAGCTTTAACAACGTCTTTAATGGTGGTGGCCTTGATGACTTTTTGGTCCTTTGGTCGAGGTCCCAATACACCGCGACAATTGTCACTGCCACAGCGACACGCTTGAACATTTTTGGCCGAAAATGGATCGAAATTGTAGTCATAGGTGAGCTCATCACCAGTCATAATGGGATTATCGCCAGCGAACAGAGCCATTCGCGGCTTGCCCTCCACAATCCACTTCACCATTCTGCAGTTTGGTCTGCAGGAATGGTTAACAAATCTAGCAATGCTACCCCTGGTCGCATCAATGATCATGTTCTGATCAAATGACATTAGGTAATAACACTATTGAATGATAGTTAGCCAACTGAGTTTGTACTGAAAAGTTGAAGGAAGTAATTACATCATTATCTTTATAGTCCTCATTCATACGTCTGTCACATTCGTCTTCAGTGATGATCTCCCCTGTATACTCAACGATAATTTGGTTTGCGTTGAAGCAGCGATTACTTCGAACTCCGTAGCCACGATCAGCTGTTTTGATAACTTCAACGCCAATCTCATACTTGTTGCCACCTTTTCGGAACGAGTTGCCTTTGCGACGGTTAAAGAGTTCAGCGAATGCACGGTTGGTGCAACTGTCTCGTCCTGCGCCACAATTGGTATCATCGCACTCGTAAAGCATGATTCTATTCTGACAATCTTCGTCACACCCTGCATCGGGTTTACAGATACACTTGGAGAAGAAACTATCAAACAAGCTTGACTTCTTCCACATTGAACCAGCTTCTCCAATGAATCGATCTGTTAGAAAAATTAGCAAATATATAAGAGCGATTGAATTCATAAGCTTACTATGAGAAGTCTTGTACCACTCGGTAGGTTTAGGCTGTCCTGGTGGGAGTGGAGCACAAATGTCAAAAGGCAGTTTAAAATCTCTTCCAACGTGTAGTAATCTTTGGCCATTCCACAAGGGTAAGGGCAGGGCTTTGTTTGGCTTCCCAGTCCACTTAAAAGCCGACTTTGTATTTCCAGAAGATTTGAACCAGTCAAGATTGGCCGGATCCTGTCCCGCGTAGAGTCCCTTCGTCAACCAAGCTTTCTCTTTTCTACCTTGCGCTACTTTCTTTGCTGGGGTCTTGGTAGGCTCCGGCTCGGAGACTTGAGATTGGGCCTCCTCTGCCTTCTTCTTCTTCCTTGCCGACTCCTTTTTCACCAGCTTTCCGTTACTCCAGACTTCCAACACGACGGGCTCTGTTTCGATTTTTGCAAACTCCTTCGTGTCTGCGAGGTTTCTGAGCTCCCGCTTTGCCTTCTGAAGACCTCCTTCCATTTCCTTTCGATCCCTCTTTCCTAGTAAGCTAATCTTCTTCGTGGGCCCATCCGCCTTCTCGCCAGGTGTTGATCGTAAAGACTTTCTTCGAGAAAGATCCTCCTTCTTAGCAGCAGTACTTTTAGGGCTTTTGTGATTGATTTTGCTGGCTGACTTAGGCAATTTCTTGACTGACCAAGACAAGTCCAGAGCATCAATTCCCTCACTGACCAATTTTTGTGCATTCTTTCCTACAGTGCCTGCAGACGCACTTACCGGACCCAATGCATCAGCCAATTCGCCGCCTGATATAGTTTTTCGCCGTGCTTCATTATCTGGAGCGCTTTTGTCCTTTAAAAATTTCTTGGGGGTGTGTACGGCTGTGCCGGCAAGAATCTTAGCATTGTAAGTTCCGACCTTTGCGCGTGCTCGCTGACTTCGTCTGTCTGTGTGTTCGGGTGCAATTGATGCCTCGTCGACAATGGGCTCGGGCTTGCCGGTGGCAGAAGTGACACTAACATTGTCTCCAATGCTTGTTGGAGGTGTAGATGTAGAGGAATTTAAGTTTGAGGTGTCGTCGACAGTGATTGAAGTATCGATTGATTCCGATGAAGGGGCACGCGTTATTTCGTGCTTACTAGAAGAGCGAGACGATGCGCCCATTCTATCCAGTAAATTGGAAAACATATTGATCAAATTGTGTCGCGTTATTGTTGTAACATTAATGTATGTTATGGAGAAGACGCGAAAGTTGACGAGTAGGATCCACCAGGCTGTGGCTTGCTCTCTCTGCTCAACAGCGAAAACTGATGAGTAAGAAATGCAAGGTTCTTGGTGATAAAATTATTGACTGAATACTGGAGACATCAAAGAATTATGAGGGTACAATCGCGACGTTGTTGAATATAACGAAGTAAGAGTACGATTTGTGGTGTTGTGGTGGTGGTCAAAAGGTTGTATTGAAGAAGTGGAAGAAGGAGAGAGAGAGAAGAGAGGGGACAAGAGGTATTTTGTGGCTGGGCCTAAATGAAGACCACTCGGAAGTGCCAATTGTATAGGTACAAGGGGCAACATTCCAAAAACAATATAACATAAACTAATCACCTAATGCAAGGGAAGATACTATTATACTAGAGTACCGACTTTATCACCATTACCTAACTTATATTCTAACCGTCTAGAAGTCTTCCTTTCCTTTCAACTGCTTTCAATGCTCCGGTCAAGACCTTTTTAGCTGAATGGTTTCTTTGCTGTGAATGATATGGTAGACAAGTCCGTGTGATATTACATTGGCATACACTTCAACACATATTAAACCATTTTCCCGTGTAGCGTCGCATTGTTAATGTCTGCTGTTTCATTGGATTCCATTGAAGTCAGAGTCAGGGACAGCCACTTTGATGCTAAATCACTAGCCTTTCACAACATCTTAATGAATCTTCATCTACATCAATTAGATCTAGCAATACGAGAATCTATTCTTCACGTTCCATTTGCCATCGTAGTTTTACTAAGTAAATGTCCGAGGACTACTAAGTGTCTAGGTTGAGTCTCTGGTCGGATTAGCGAGGGCTTCCTGATTGTGGTTTGTGAAGGTAGTCAACACTTAACAATTTCAGGAACACCGACTAATTTCGAGAATTTTAAAGTTGACCATTCCATTGATACTTTTTGAGGCTTTATATATATGTAATATGATCTTTCTTTTATTACATCGGTCCAAAAGAAGATTTGTATCACAAAATTACTGTGCAAAGTACTACCCATACAACCATGGATACATTGCATTACCACTACCTGCTCAACTTGGCCACCCGTATGATTCCACGGGCAGTATGAAGGATTGTCGTCTTCCGGAAATGCCATTGCGTGGGTATAATGAGTTTTTGCCGTTGTAAATCATTCAGGAGATCTTGGTAGCACTTCTAACACTCCGGAAAGTGGCCCGACCTCGGGATTGCAAACTTATTCTTGCACCTCTTACTATATCCTAAATCGTCTCAGGATACTTTGTCCAATCTTCCATGAGGTTAAGCCATGGAGATTTCAAACGTTTGCTTGGAGTTTTGAATCTGTGTTATTGAGATTGCTTGGCATGTTGTTTTGCTAGATGTCAATATGAACATTTCAGGGCTTTCGATAATCCAGCTGCAAGTCGACAGCAAGGGTGTTCGGAAGTCACGGGGCCACTCATCCATCTTCAATACTCTATTCAGATCTTTGAAAGAGTGTCCATGCAGTTAGATGTTCTCTTTACCTTTCAAATCTGAACTGCAATCTGAGTCATTGAAAGACTTGAAGTGTCTGAATCGGAATACAAACGCCTACTCTAGGACTAAACTTCCTGCCTAACCCGAAGGGCACTGGAAACTACTATGGCATGACTGTACGAGGAGGAGTTAATGTAGAGCAAAAGGTTTACGTCTGCTGATTAGACGGTCCTATCGGAGCGCGTATCAATGTCCTCCAGAGTGCCACTCGGTGAAGCAATGAGAAAGAAACGTTTTTGGGTCGTAGTAGGCTGGGTCAGTATGGCATCTTAATTGTATTGATATGTGCTTTTTAAGTAAAGCTACTCCTGTCCTTCCTTCTGGACCGATGCATCTGGACGGGTTGGTCTTGATTTATCGAATGTTCTTCTCGTTTGTTGGGGAAAGATCAGGACCAAAATGAAGCTCTACCTTCTCTACAGATGTTGAGTAGTATTTCCGTAGTCAGAGCTGGAATACGACTTTGAGAGACTTTAACTATTCCCAAGTAGAATATTCAATATGGCTCGATCTGTTAAATCGATTTCTAACACTCACTTGCCAATTCCCATTTTCGGATACTCCACCATCGAGAAAGTAGAATATCCTTCAACCTCCACCACCAATGCCCTTATTATAAAGCTCTGATCTCTGAGAGAAATGGCCTCAATTATTATGCTTCGTGCGCTTAATCATAGCCTCTCTACATCCGTTTTCAATTTCCCGCCAGAATACTAAATTGTCCGAGGCTCCTGCTGTCAGTGTACGTCGACCAGAGATCACTTGCGAGAAGTTTCATCTGTCTCGAACATTTACGCCTGTCTTCTCGCAGCTTGCTAGTAGAATTGTTAGGACTATTTTCACACTTTTATATTCCTCTGTGCACAAAACCGGAGGCAGTTTTCCATTATTCCAATCCATCTTTTGCACTGAAAGCCTCATTTCACAGCCCTCCGAGAATTAGCAGACGCATATATATTTGACCATATATCAACACGGTTAGGATTAAAGAGATTTCCCCAATGCAACAGAACAAGTGGTAGCATCATAAACCAAGCTCATAAGGGACATGTAAGGAAATTCGACACGTAGCCATGTAGTCACTCGGTAGGTAACTGTATATCCAGCAGACCGAGTTCATATACGGTATAGATATCACTGGACCTAATTATATGATATAACCTCCACGACTAAAATCTTTTGGGCAACAGTCATGTAGCCAACCTACTAGTGTTGAAGTGTGTTGTAACAATTGTACATTACAGTATGATAGTATTCTGAGCAGCTCACATACGACATTCGGTAGTGAAGACAAAGACGAAGACCTGAAATCCTGATGCTGAGATATCTTACCGATGGCGATGCACATATACCCTTTGCTCTAAAGATAAATTCTTATAAATGAAAGTAGCCGACGGCACAATTGGTATTATAGTCGTCCACTTCGAGATATTCTACGTCGGAAGCTTTACTTTCATAGTTCGATTCGCTCCAAACCTAGCTCAATTCTACCACCCCCTTTTCCCATCAAGTCCTCCTCTTTTCAATAACTTTCTGATCATCCCATGGATACGTACACTGTAACTACCACCTACAGCTCTCAGGGGATTTGAATTCATACATTCACACCATTTCACCCGATCTCCGCATAGCATCTACTCGGACTAGAACGACTTTGAATCTCACAACTGAACACCATTTCATCAGACCGTCGGATCACCAACCTAAACCACATTGTCATTCTCTACCGGCAAGATGTTACATAAAATGAACGGGGAGCTTCATCCTTCAAAATCTTAACAGTGGATTTTATTCACATTTCCCAACCTTCCAGTGCACCATAAAAAATCCATATCATTCATCAAATCATCACAAAAGTCACACTCGACTATTCTTGACGTAACAACTTCTTCTGTAACATCCATAAATCAGCACCATCAAAATTAGCATGTTTTTCTACTGTATCTACGATATTGAAGCTATTCCCAGATCTCCACCTCGTTTCGTTAACAGTGCCATTGACCACAACGCCCAGTATCACAAATGAAGCTCAACACAATCGCGGACCATTATTGCTCAGCCCGCCTACTACCTGCCTCGACCCCCCAGCATCCCTTCACCCTCTCCTCAGCACCTCAAGCATACAGCACACCCCCACACACAAATGTATATCAAGTCCCCTCTCCACACATAGCCCTCCAACCTACCCCCTCTCCCACTATCCAACCCATCCCCAAGCCCCCTCCCAACTCCCAACTCCCAACTCCCAACTCCCAACTCCCAACTCTCGATCTGATCCATCATCCGCTCCTCAAATCCACTCACCACATAAACACCACTCCGTTTCTAGAATCCCCTCCCCCAACCCTCGCCAACCATCCGCTCCTGTTAGATAACTACCCAGTAGCCAACTTACACACCCACACCCACACAAACACAAACATAAATACCTGCTACCACACCCACAACAGCCCAAACCCACATCCATCCACCCTCACCGAAATCCAAATACAAATCCACATCCAAACATCGACAGAACAGCACAGCACAACCCATCCATCACCCCTCAAGCCAGCAAACAAACACACGCACACACGCCAGATTTGAATTTCTTCAATTTCTCCAATATACCTACCGCGCGTAGATAAAAAGCGGATGTATATCCCGTCTCCAACCCAAACTAGGCTAATCCAATCCAATCCAATCCAATCCAATCCAATCCAATCCAGTCCAATCAAAAACACAACAGAGATCCCATTCTCTCCATCTCCCCACTCTCCACTCCCCACTCTCCACTCCCCAAACCCCCATCTCACCCCTCCAAACCCATTCCAAATATTCAAAGATAACCTACCCACCTACCTATCCAAGATCCAAGTAAAACTCTACCTACCTACGTATATCACAACACAACACAAAACATCACATCACAAAACATCACAACACAAAATATCAACTCAAATCTCCCTACAAAGAAACAGATACTAACTCCCCACACATATATATATATATATGCACGCGAGAACCAACCAACCACCTTTCACAATCATCATACGAATCCTCAGTCTAACTTTAACTCTCACCTACCACAACGCCCGGAAGGAAAAGCTGGAGATAGGATCAATTAGCATCATGTCACACGTGAGGAGGAGGTACGATTCGCATGATATCATAAGTAAAGCAAAAAGGAAAAATTTACTCAGCCATTCATGTGCTTTGCTTTACTTGACTTGGTGGAAATACCACTGTGAAGACGGCTCCCACAGATGTGGTTGCAAAGTGGGAAGCACTAGGTAATGACAATACCCAAGTAGAAATGACATGCAACTGCTGACCATTCAGTAGTTGAATAATTATTAATTCATAATTTACATAAAACATACCCCATCCTCAAGCCAGAACACCATGCTCCTATGTTTTGAAATCCTTCCGTTAAGATATATGCATACAATTTGAGAAGAAGATCTATCTCCACGAGTCAATCGCCTTCATACTTGCGTGGAGTTCCTCCTCGTGCCCAGTTCAAACCGTTAACCTATTTTTTATCTCCAAATTTCTGGTGAATCGCCCGAATTTGCTCCTCCACATTTACATTCTGCATCATTTCATATCGTGCTCTGTCTGCCTTATCCACCGGAGTACCATCATAACCATTCGCCGCCTTCTTTCTTCGAGCGGCTTCTTCTTCTGTTATATGTTGCCCTGTAGCCCCATCAAAAATATCACTTCTTTGACTCGCTAAGCGTTTGAGATTATTAGCCACATCTTGCGTGGAAAGATTAGTTGTTGCATAGCGGCTCTCTGCCTTCGCTTTCTGTTCCTTCCACCTAGGATCAAGCAATTCAACTGTAGAAGTGTTAGTTGGTTAAGTTCATCAAAGATTTAGACTGTTAACTTACTTCTCATATGAGCATCGAGCTCATCATAAGGAATTTGTTGATTACAATTGGGGCAAAGGGCCATTTGTTGCTTGTTGGCGGCTCTTGCGGCAGCTCTGGGAACGTAGTTCTCCTTGATTCTCATAGGTGCAGCTCCGCCCTTAGCTTCAGCCTGTGCCTGTTGAGCACGAGCTCTAGCCTCAGTTCGCTCTCGTATCCTCTGTTCTTCTTCGTCCTCATCTTCGTTGTTATTTTGGCGTGGGTCTTGGTATTGTGGCTGATATGATGGTTGCGGCACTGGTGGTGGTGCCATGTTATATTGTGGTTGGGCATATGACCCATCGAATATTCCATCGTCTCCAGGCATAGCTTCTTCAATGCGCATATGTGTCGAGTTAATCGACATTTGTGCCTTTTGGTCCAGAGAGGCAAATTGAAGTTCGTTCAGTGACGTTGGTGGAGGTAAGTTAGTCTGATCATCAGCCTCTGTGAAGATAACAGTCTCTACCACAACAAAGTCGTGCCAATCGATTTGTGCATATGTAAGCTTCTCCTTCTCAACCGCCTCCTCCTTCTTCTGCTTTTGTTCGTCTTGGAATTTGAACCACTCTGCCCTTTGCTTGGCTCTACCCAAGACGTGAAATTTATCGTCTACATTGGCCTGCAACTCTTTGATTCTCTCCTGCTGCATCTTCCCACCTTCTCCATCCATACCACTCGCTCGCAACAACATAGTATATTGATCAATCAATCGCTGGAAGAAGTTGTGTAAACTGTGATTGGGTCTCAAGAAGTCGAACTGGTAATTCCCCGTTTCCCTCTGAGATAGTGTCGTCATAAACTGTCTACCATTCTTCGCAACGAATAATGCGGTCAACCGGACTACCTCGAGATCCTGTGCACTGATATTGGGCATGCGCGCCGAGAAATGGAACTCTGGTGGTTCAGGCGGCCCTTTAGGTTTCTCTGCTTCCGCCGGCGCCTCTCCAGCTCTACCTGCCGCAACTGCGGTTCCCCTGCCTTCTTTGATCTCGCTGAGTCGCCATAAGTAGTATGCATTGTATGCATCATTAGTGCTAAGGAAGGAGAATTTGGGATTGGTTCTTTCTTTTTCTCTGATACGATCTAAGATTATTAGCTTGATGCTGGTATAATGTATTGAGCTCAAGAATGCCTCACCTTCGAAATTGATTCCATTTCGCGCAACATAGCCTGCTGTCTTCTCGAGAATAGCTAATGTGATGTTAGATAATACTCCCTCGATGTTGATTTGATCGCGTACCTTTGATTTCTTTTGGTGGTAATACAACGCCTTGGGGTGGTTTTATTTCATCAAGAGCTGCAACGGCATCTGCAACTGAAGGGGCCATGTTGAGTACTGTAACTAGTTGTAGTTGAACTGGCCTTTCTTTCTGGTGTTGTTATTTCAATTGGTGGTTGACTTCTGCATTTACAAGAAATGCGACCAGCAACAGCCTTACACAAGAAATCTAGCCCTGCAACAGCCCTGGGCAAAAGCTTGAGGCGGAACTTAGTTTGACCGATATCCGCGGTTTATCCTGGTGCCACATATTCTTACCCCACGATTGGCTGACCCCCTCAGATGAGATGGAAGACTTGGGATTATGAAAAGTACTTCCTGATTCCTACAAAGTGGGTTAGAATGCGTGCATACTCTGGAGGATCTCGAAGATATAGATTCTCGAATTTTTGTTCTGTGAAATGACAACTAAATGAGAAGCCATTTCTTCGACCTCTTCACCCAGGGGCTTTCTCCTTGCCCACTCATCTACAGTCTACTATATCATCCACTGTCTCTGAGAGTTCCATGCTACTTACTCACTTCAATCCACAGTCGATCACCGATAATCACAATTAAAACAGAATTAGCCCAATATATATATATATAGACACAAGAAGCATATCACATGTCTTCTATTATTTCATAGCATTAATCTTATCTTATTCCATAGCACCCATAGCAATTGTGGCATCATATATGCCAACAACCCAGCTATTGCTATTGTCCCCCTCGTAATCCATTATTATGTACAATAAGCAAGGTATAGTATGTACCGCCGATTAACCCATGCAAAATAACGCCGTTGCATTTCAACCGGCAATGAGCCATTAGAACCATCCCTCCTTTTGAAAACTCCTAGAAAAAATCAAACCCAACAATTATTAATCATAACATGATACTGAATGCCAGCTAGAATAGGGCTATTAAAAAGCTCCAGGTATGGCAATTGAAAGCTTTTCAGTGTCGTCACTGCTTTCAATAGTCTCCTCATTTTGTACTGAGGACTCGGATCGTGGCGTTTCCTCTGTGACATTGTGAACTTCTTCCGTGTCCTCTTTTTGTTCTGGTTCAATGTGTTCCACTTCATTTGCATCGTGAAAATCTTCTGCATTGCTGATCTGTTCCGTTTCTTGATCTTCGTCTTCCACTTCAGTGTCGGGAATTACAACGCTAGAATTATCTGCAAGTTCCAATTCCGATTGTTGTTTGGGTACCGTCGCCAGTGCTGTTTCTTCCTCTGCGTCCCGATTCTCCAACTCAGAATCGACGATTGGAACATCAGTCCTCTCTACTTCCTCCCGAAGGGGACTAGGGAGGATTTCTCCATCACCTGACCTTCTCCCAAAACCGGTTACGTTGACGGGTGAGAGTTCACTAGTAGGTGTAATGTCCCTGGGTATGATTTCGATAGACCTGTCCGATTCTCCGCTGATCTTGCGTCTTCTTTCATCATCACTTAAGCGAGGACTCCTAGATGATTCTTGATTCCAAGACTGTACGCATGGAATGACCCCGCCGCCAACACGACACCAGAACATCCGTTCTCTTAACCTAACACTCTCTTCCCAGGCGGCCTTATCAGACTCCTCATCTTCACCTCTCCAGTGACCTTCTTTAAGGACACGTAAAAAACTCATAAACCCGCAAGTCGACCGGACGCGTCCTAGACAATATAGGCATAGGGGGTACCTTTGCGCATTATCGCTCTCGCTCGTTCGGAACCTATGGCTTCTAATATGTTCTGGGCCTTTTCGGGCTTCGCCACAAAGAGAGCAGGGGAATGCATATGGTTTTATAGACGAAGGCATTGGTTCAACAACAAGCGACCCTTCACATACTGCATTTAGGACTGTCCTTCGAGCGAGCCAAGAAAGTCCCGGGGCATTATCGAGACGAAGCGTGGGCTCGATGTCCTCGGCGAGAGCTCGTTTATAGAATTTCGTTTCTTTTAATGGGGTCAAAGAGTTGGGCCCATCTCTTGAGCTCGAGCTCACATTGGAGGCTGGTGTAGTCGGCGTTGCGGGGGAAGATCCAAATGTGCCCAAAGTTGAGATAGAAGATGTTGACCCGTTGTTTGGCGCATGTGTTGAACCAGTGTATGCTCCTAGTCCTAACCCTAAACCGATTCCTCCATAAGATCCACTGGAAACGCGACTCCCAACAACGTTCCTTGACATACGCAGTAGAGAGATAAAATCATCGTAAGCTCCAAGGTCAGTTCGAAGGACTGGTTGAATCAGGTGCAAGAAGCTCGTAGGATATGAAGGCGAGACAGGTTCCGGGATTGACGAAGATTGTATCGAGTCCGAGTTGTGCATATTGTCGTCTTTGCGATCGGTTTGATGTAAAGCTGGAGTTGACGGCGCGGTATTATTTGTTTGGTTTGTTTGGTCATCCTGTTCCTCGGTCATGTGTTCCATAACTTGCTTCAATTCTGCCAACTGTTCTTGTTGCGACTTTAGTAAATTCTCTGCCTCCTGAAGTTGTGCTTTTAGTTGATCGTTCTTCTTGTTCACGATATCATATTCCTTCTGTGCTTGCTCTCGAGCCGTGATAACCATCTGTCAATGTCAGCTTTTATTGCATTGAAAGACTATACTCAGACCAACCTTGTTCGCCTCCTCAAATAAAGCCGTGGTGAGGTTCTCCAATTCTAGCTCGATACTCTTCTTTTCTTTCTCAACTTCCCTTCTTTTATTCCTCTCTTCCGTCAAGGTCGCATTGAGTTTGGCCTTCTCAGCTTCGGCTATTGAGCTCCGTATCAGTACTCCATTCGATACTAGCGCTTTGTGCTCTCGATTTTCCCGTTCAAGCTGCTTATTTCGTTCTCTCGAAGCCTCCAGTTCATGTCGAGTGGCGCTTAAACTATCGTCGAGAGTCGTCTGTTGATTTATGGCGTTTATAAGCTTTTTGCTCAGTGTTGTAACCTCCTCGCTCAAATGTGCATTGCTCAGCTCTTGATACTGTTCTTGGTTTGAGACGGGGCCGTCGATTGTAGGTGACGAGACTCTACTCCGAGGGTCCGGAAGAGTACTCAAATTCTCCTCTTGATCCATATAGGGAGCGAAAGCCCTCGGCGTGGGTATTCCAGGGGCGTTTGATACTGTAGCCATCGTAGGCAGGGTAGTAGTCGATATTGATTTCGTTATCGTCTTTGTAGAAGAACCCGAGAGAGAGCGTATATGTTGTAAGGACCGACGATGATTATATTGAGTCCATCCAGCAATGTGGATGAAGCTGTATGATTGGTTGCATTGTTAGTTATTGTTGTTGTTGAACATGATTTAATTATTTTTTTCCTTTTGACCACATGAATGAATGAGATTGATCAAATCATCATGATAAAGTCAAGTCGAGTATACTATAATATAACATAACAAACTTACTCGGACATTTGATTCTTTGAAGAGGCTTAGAGCCTCGTTCCCGATTAGAAAGCCACCAAAGAAATACGAGTTGACGATTATTACGTAGTCGATTAGCGGCAGTAAATGTGCCTAACGACCTAAACCAGGAAGGTACTTTGAGATCTCGGAATCTTTACTGATGCTTTTACGTATTGAACCGATGAAAGGTGGGAAAGACACAGCAAGAAAGGGATTGAAGTTTGATAAAGTACAAGAGGAATAAAAAATTGGAAGAAATGTATGTAAGGAGAGGATAGAAAGAAGAAGGAAGAGTCGAAGAAGAAGAATAAGAGAGAGAAAAAAGAAAAGGAAAAAAGTAAGTACTTAGTTTGAATAAATTATTATTTACTCCTTTGAAGGGTTAGGAGAGAGGGAGGAGGAGAGAGAGAGAGGGAGTGTGTGTGTGTGTGTGTTGAGAGAGAGTTGAGAGAAAATCAAAAGATGAGAGAAAGTATAGCAAGTGCTCGTACAGTATTATTGATCGGGTTATGAATTTCCGATACTCCAGATAATAATAAATCTCTTTAGATTTGCCAGGAAAGGAAAACGGGAAAACGACGCGGCGTCATACGTCTAAACGCTGGATGATACTACCCAATCAAAATCCCACTCGGATGGGGGATACAAGAATAGGGAAAAGTCAAAAAAATCAAAAGGAAAAGCAAGGAAAAGGGAAAAGGGACAAGAGGAAAATGAGAGAAATGAGGAAGAGAGGAACAGAGAATGAATTACTCCCTAGTAAAAAGAGACAATTTGTAGCATCTTTTAAAACATAATAATGTCGTGTAATATTCAAAGTGTACGATTATATGATGATACGATTATGCGAGTATAGTACATATATACGAAGTATACCTAGTAGGCATATATAGATGTAGAGGTTGTAATAACTATCATTCATTATTACCTATACCTACTCGTAGTATTATTAGGATTAGGGGGTGACAAAGAGAAGCATTCATTTCCTCACATTCGATTTAAAAGGGTCTGTCTTTGTGTCTTGGTATCAAATCTATCTATCAATCTGTCTATCAATCAATCTATCATCCATCAATCCATCCATCATTCTAATCCAGGGTTCTCTAACGAATTGTATGCATATTGGACTTATCCAGACTTACTTCATGCATGCAAGTAAGTGGTTGGTCTACATCGTACCTCGTACATCGTACTCCGCACTTCTTATTATTAGGGGTTATTGAAGAGGGGGAAAGTTGGTACGGAGTAGAGATACCACTATCCTATCTGAGCCTATCTATCTACTGGCACTCACGTACCGTACGTACGGAATCAATATCGTAGAATAAAAATAATTAATTCAGTGACATCAATACCAGATAGGTATCAATATTAATATCACTCATCACTTCCCACCTTGCAGTATCAGTATCTCAACAATTACAATCAATAAATCAATCAATCAATCAATCAATCAATCAATCAATCAATCAATAAATCATCATCCTTGATCCTCCCAAGACTTTTCTTAACTTTCATGAATCACATTTCCATTCGATACTAGGTAGGTATGCTTTGCTTACTCGTGTCAGCTCATCACTCCTCACCCACCACTCCTCACTCATTCATCACTTATCAGATGAAGAAGGAAGGCTCGGAAGGCACGAGGTCCCTTGTATCCGCTATCTCCCATCATCTCAGGGATTAGCTTCATGAGGAAGGTCTGAACTCACAAGTCCCGAATAGTTTGGTCTCGCATTTCTTCTTTTGCCGGCGTTTCCTCAGTCGACTCCGTAAGTCATAGCACCATCTTGCTTTCTGATAGCTATCCTTCCATTCAAGAGTCAAGTCTGAGATGGGCAAGTCGAGATTCTCGAGGACGTGATCTTGGGCCTTGATCCTCGTGACCACTATTTTTGCTAAAACCATTCAATATCTCGAGTAGGTAACTCTTCCCGTATTTATTATGTGATAGTATTCATATTCAAATACGCGCCGCCCTTCAGTTTCTTACCGTGGCTATGCTGTACCCCCCGCAAATTCGTGCACCAAGAAGGTTAAGTTGGACGCGGCTGGATCTCTCGCCTCCTCGGCCAGTACCGATCTTTTCTGGTGCATTGTCACGACAGGTGCCAGATGTAGATCATCCACCACCGATGTGTGGAGTACAGTTTTTATAGATCATGCCCAAATCCAAGGAATTATATTACCGTTAGTTGATATCTACTGCCGGTATGCTTTCGGCATTGCTATTCTCACTCATTTCACATCCATTTGACGTCCAAAGAACAAGAAAAGTGATTGCATAATTTTCATTCTCTCAACACCCACACAAGAAACATCATGTAAACAGCACCGATCTAGACTCAACATTGTGAGACAGGTATAGGGAGCTCATCGAAGATCGGCTTAATGGCATGCAGTATAAAAAGAAAAAATATGCTAGGAGGGATTGTAATGTATTCAAATGAGGCTGCATCCAGAACATAGGAGACTCTGGATGATCAAACGCCAAACTCGACTGGGGTTGTTCTTGGAACACTTGTGAGGGCTTCGGAGAAGTGGGAAATCTTCTACCTAAGCGTGACAAATACGGCTCCGGAGGGATAGAGAGATAGGGAAGAATAAAAAGGAAAAAATCGTTGTTCACTGAAATTTGCTGCAAACACATGGCCATGCGTGTCATCGGATGCTGTTGGAAACCTTTCAGATTCTTGAAGGTATTGCACATATTTAATTTTTAACATGCAACGCTAGAAGCCTCTGACCCTCATTGTATCATATCCCGCAAAGAAACCCAAACAAACCCCAGCCCAGAGCTTAGATAGTCGTCTCGTATGCGATTGGTACAATTGTCTCTGGTACGTTATCCTTCATCGAAATGGTTCTGGCCTCTCTTGGCATGGCTGGCTGTCTCTTCAAGTGAACGTGGGTACCGTCGGCCTTCGATTGCTTCTTCAACTCGGCGTTCTTCTTGACTCTGCGGACGAACTCCTCTCTTGAGCGGGAGAGGGAGACGTGCTCGATTCTGAGGTTGACACGCTTCTCGATGTATCTGTGCTTAACCTTCTTGTAGATGATAACACCAACGGCGCTCTTGGTGACGTTGTAAACGACACCAGTCTTTCCGTGGTAAACCTTGTGGGGCATACTGAACAGAAGTCAGTACACGAATTCGTCCTCCAAAACATTCCACCGTCTTCTCGCAAATCTCCATGTCGATTCTGCCTGGGAAATTTATGTATGATTGATGATTTTGACTGACCCCTTTTGAACGGCACCGTTTGCCTTGATATCAACAATGTCACCGACCCTGAAAATAAATTAGTATTTTGCGACATCTCGAAATTGCGTAGAAATGGATTTCTACATACTTGTATTGTCTCAAGTAGGTCGACAACTTGATCATACCATGATCCTTGAAGTTTCTGCTGAATGCATACTGAAAATGTGTTAGTTACTGCTATCGAATCGAAAATTGCCGTCGTCGCATCGATTTCAAAGCTGTGGCCGTAGCAATCCTCCCCAAATGGTGCAATTAAACGGGAAATAATGAACTCACCCGAGTACCGGCGCGGAGACCTGCTGGGTGACCCATTTTGTCGATGTAGGATGGGTATTTGGAGGGAGGTCGAAGTTATTCAGAAATTGTCGATAATCTTTCTATTGCAAATTGACGCTGGTATCGGCAACTCCAACTTTCAAAAATCTTCGCTTAATTTTGCGCCTTCCCACTTTGGTGGTAGCTCGGGTCAAATGCCCTAATTGAATTTCCGGAACATCGAAAAATTACAGTAACAAAATTTACAGCCAGCGATCAACAACCTCACGACGACAATCGACTCGACGTATCAGCAAAAATGGCCCCGTACGTATTGTCCATATTCTGAAGCTTCAGATTTACTTCGATTGATCTCGAAATTATCTGGAGTTTTTTTTTTGGCTTTGAATCGAATTGCTTTGGGAATATTACCTCGATCGCAACAAGGCCAAATTGAGTTCGTTTGCTAATATTTTTGACCAGACGTTCATACTCCAAGACCTACAAGGTCCCACGTCGTCCGTAAGTTCCCCATCAATCATCTGTTCGCGCTTCGTAATTCATGCTGACAACTTTATAGCTTCGAGAGTGCTCGTTTGTAAGTGGACCACTGTTCTAGAGCTTGCTCTGTTCATGTCACTGATTTTTCCCTAGGGACTCCGAATTGAAGATTGTCGGAGAGTATGGTCTCCGCAACAAGCGTGAGGTCTGGCGTGTCCAGTTGACTCTCTCCAAGATTCGTCGTGCTGCCCGGTATGTGAAATTCTTCACTTCGAGAACTTTTCGATGTGCTAACGTATTTAATTTAGTCAATTGCTCACCCTTGACGAGAAGGACCCAAAGAGACTTTTCGAAGGTAACGCCCTCATTCGTCGTCTTGTCCGTGTCGGCGTCCTCGACGAGTCCCGCATGAAGCTCGATTACGTTTTGGCCTTGAAGATCGAGGATTTCATGGAGCGTCGTCTTCAAACCTGTGTCTACAAGCTCGGTCTTGCCAAGTCCATCCATCACGCTCGTGTCCTCATCCGCCAAAGACACATCCGTGTTGGTAAGCAAATTGTCAACGTTCCATCCTTCGTTGTCCGTCTCGACTCCCAAAAGCACATCGACTTCGCATTGAGCTCGCCATTCGGAGGTGGACGCCCAGGTCGTGTCCGCAGAAAGAAGGCCAAGGCTTCCGAGAAGAAGGATGATGATGCCGAGGAAGAGGATGAGGAATAGAGGAACATTTTGATACCAAAATCTTTCCTATCTACATCATGAGGGTTACACTTTAGCAGGGGTTAGGGCCGGTTACATATGTAAAGCAGACATCTCAGCGTCGAGCTACAAAATAAAAGCCGTATTCCATGATGAATTATTAATGATCACTTTTTTTAATGACTTTATTGTTCCAAGAATATACCATTCTACGAATAATTTGTGATTTTCTCAAAGATCCAATATCGGAATACGTTCAACAATATTACACATAAACTAATCCAAGTACCAAAAGCTATCTTTCTATTTTTGATATTATTCCCTTAAATTGTTATGGGAAAGTGAAAGTGGCTTGAGATTAAACATCCAGTAATGATTTCAACGTTCGATTAAAATGTCTATTGGTTTATTATTGAATCTGCTCGTCATACTAATTCGTCTTTCCCTATGAAAGCATTCATTGGATCGTCGGCTGCTATACGCTTCTTCTTCCATGCATCCATATCCTCCTCAGAAACACCGGAATGCATCTCTTCCGCAGTGCGTTTCTTCGTTTGTTGTGTGATAGCGGAAGGCTTCTCCACCTCACTCTTTGCTGGTTCGGCCTCTTCTGTGTCCTCATCCATCAGGATACCTCCTATTCGAGCACGCTCTGCATCTTGAAAAGCACTTTTACCTGCTTCTCCGACACAGTAACTGTTCTTGACCAGCGAATGACAACAAGAATAACCCCATTTGAAGTTAGACCACCAACTTCCCCACACAGATGTGTGATTGTTGGGGAAAATGTCCTCAGGATATTTAGACTTCGCAGAGGCCTTTGGTGCTCCCTTGATTCCACCCGTCTCATCATATTCCACATATTTCTCAGACTCCATAACGGCTGCATCCCTAAGCTTTGCAGCCATAGGATTGCTGTCTCCGCCATATTTCTCCAAAAGCATTTTTTTATGCGCCTGTCGTTTGGCCTCGGCCTCTTCCTTCTCCTTTCTTCTATAGTACTCGCCAGATGTAGGGTTGGCTTGTAAATGTTGCTTTGTGTCACCAGCCTTTTCCTGAGACTCCCAGGCGTACTTCTGTGCCTTTTCAAACTCGGCGGCATCCCCAGAAGCTTTCAAAAATCCTTCTTCCGCAACCAGCGCCGCAGCCGTATCAGCAGTCGCTCCACTGTCCACCATAGATCTAGTCTTTGGGTCGTACTTCGCCGAGTCTAGGTCCAAATTCAATAGATATTTTGCCGTGTCCTCGCGTATTCTCAGCTGCCTTGTCGATGTACTTTGATGTCTGCCCATATCTGATTCCTCGGCGTATTTTGCGCCATCATCATCGCCATCCTCATCAACTTCTTCTCCATCTTTGCTTTGACCACTCTGTAATTGCTTCTTCAGTTCTTCTAGCTGCGCATATTCATCCGTGACGGCCTTGTACTCCTTCGCATCGTATCCATTCCATCGATCTCTCTTCGCATCCCATCCCAAATCAACGTCCTGTATAACTTCATCTGCCTGTATATCCTTTCCGGTCCATTTGGCGCCTTTCGCTCTAGGTCTGTTCAAGCAATCCTTCGCCTTGTGTGTCATTGCTCCGCAATTTTCGCATGCGCCTTTCCGAAATTTGGTGGCTGCAGGACCCAGTTTCTTTCCACGATCATACCATTTTGACTGATCTAATTGGGCTTTTTGAAGACGCTGATGCTCGAGGTAATCGTTATTATCATCGTCGCCGATATAAAATGGCTTCTTTGCAATAAAAGCTGGGATATACTCGTTCTGGTCCTTGTTTGCTGCAGATTGTTCAGGCTTTCGAGGTTGTGTACCTGCGGGAGGCATTTTGGAGGTTTGGCTATATCAAAAAAAAAGATTGTATCAGTTCTTGATATTTCAGTAAAAGTACGTATAAAAGTCGATAGAATGGTCGAAACTGTATATCAAGGAGATCAAGTAGCAAACAATAATTTAGTTCTCGACTAAAGATAATAGGTAGGTGGATGTAGGAAAGAGAGGTGGATTTAGGAAAGACAGGATGTGGATCGATTGATAAACTCCATTGGGTAGCGGCGATAAGGTATGCTCTCTCGGCTCTGTCAGCACTTCTAGATCCAAGTCCCAGTCCCGTGACTTGGCGTAGCTTTTTGTTCGCGTTCGTGTTTGCGCCACTCAGATGTGGTATGAGAAAGAGAATGAAGATAAAACAGGAACGGCACTTCCTACGGTTTTTTCCTTTTGTATTTGAAGGTATAGTAAGAAATGCGAAGTCATGAAAACTGACAAGATCGACTCTCGCTGGGTGCCTCCATCCTAACACGTCCAATTGCCATGGACCTCTTTCGAGTACGTCTCAATTGCATTGATCATTATCAAGCTACACCTTCTCAATTTGATCCTCAATTAAAGCGAAACATCAAACCTTCCGATATTCACAAAGAGCCAAAAGTGCCTGTCATTAGAGTTTTCGGCTCGACGGAGACAGGTCAGAAGGTCTGCGCACATATCCATGGAGCATTTCCTTATTTATATATTGAGTATGAAGGCTCGCTCGATCCCGACGAAGGTTTGTCTTTTGCTAAATTTCGATTGTTGTTTTGATGTCTGATAAATTTGCAGTTGTAAGTTATATCCACAGACTTCATCTTTCAATCGATTATGCCCTGGCTGTAAGCTATCGTCGCAATGCATATGATGGAAATGCCAAATTTGTCGCACGTATTACCTTGGTAAAGGCGGTCCCATTCTATGGCTTCCATGTTGGATACCGCTTCTATCTTAAGATTCACATGTTGAATCCCATGGTAATGACGCGTCTCGCGGATATTTTGCGTCAGGGTACTGTTATGAAGCGAGTATTTCAACCATATGAAGCCCATCTTCAATTTCTCCTTCAGTGGATGGCGGACTACAATCTGTATGGATGTGGATATATCGATTCTAGTAAGGCTACATTTCGAGGTCCAGTGCCTCTATACAATGAAATTTCCTCATCAATGCACTTTTGGCATGACCGCTCAATACCTGATCATCTCATTACGAATGACGTGTATCTCCCTAGGGTCAGCCATTGTTCATTGGAAGTTGATATCTGTGTTCAAAATATTCTCAACAGGAGGGATGTCAAGCCACGTCTGCTCCACCATGACTTCGCTCAAAACCTTGGTCCTTTTGCCCCCGACGAGAAGTTAGTACAAAGTATGGCAGGTCTTTGGAAAGATGAAACCCGTCGTCGAAAGTCTAGAATTCCAAATGCAACGGCTGGTAGTAGCCCATTCCCAGCCGAGGTAATGTTTTCTATGTCAGCTGACCCTCGACATTCCCAGAATGGTGGATGGATGCACGAAGGCGAACACAGGGAAATGGTCAAAGGGCTCATCCAAGAAGAACGGAACAGAGGCGACCCTTCAAAACCAACTTTCAAAACTTTCGTCAAGCCAAAGCCCTTCGAGACTTCCGTGAAAACTAGCCTTGAGTCGGTGGAAGACTTGTACCCGGAGAATCTTCGTCTCGCTTTCCAATCAATCTATGAGGAACAGGGCCATCACAATTTGCATGGTCACCGTGGAGAAAGAGAGGTGGACGAAACCCTTGTTGAACTTGCAATCAGCCAAGAAGAAAATGAAGATGATTACGATTCTGATGAGGATATCATGAGAGAGATTGAGCTTTCCCAGAAACGGAAAGGAGATTATATTGACGAAGCTCTACCCAAATCTGAAACAGATACGATGTTTGGTGACGAAGCTTATTTTAATGCTGCTTCATTACATGAATTGCAAGCAATTCAGCCTAAAGAAGGCAAAGCTCATCACAATTTCGTACACTCCCAAACAGCCTCTGTCGTAGCAGATGCTCTGGCCTCCAAATCTGCACAAATCAGTCACTTGGCTAGTCAGATTGATTCTGATCATTATAGTGGTCACAACCACAGGGGCCACGACATTAATCGCGAATGGAAGAGATCACAATTAGAACAAGAATTTCCGGACGCGAAACGGCGGAAGACCAGTACAATGGCTCAGCTCTCAATACAATTATCTCCTACGTCATCTCTAGGAGCAAGGAATGAACACATTGAGCAACGAACCAGCTTGGAGCTTAGGCCGCCTGATGCTAAGCTTTCCTCTCAAGACTCGCTCAATTTCCCTGTAACAAAAGATTCGCACGATTCGAGCACAATGCTGAAACTCAGTCAGCGCTTTGGGGATGTAGCTACTCCTACAGCAAAGAAGCACGTTTCTTTTCTTCCCAATCCAGCATCGACTACTGATAACTTCGTTAAGACTGTAAGCATGTCAAGCTCCACAACGATACTAAGCCCGATTCGAAAGCTAGATTTCTCTGTTCAGGATAAATTGTTCAAAGGAATCACAGACAGCTTTGGAGCCAGCAACGATTCATTACTGCTGGCACATCATCAATCTCCCCCATCAGCCCATTTTGTTTCTACAACGATGTCAAGTTTCAATCTACCCTTAATTATCCAACAAGATGCCTTTTACAGTAGGGAAGAAGATGTTCCCGAGCGCCCTAGAGAATGGGCGGGTAGAGAATTCAAACTTGGAAGCACGAGTGTGCCATTCCTTCCCGATTTTGATCCGTCTGCAACCTCAGACGCAACTTTTGGGCTTGGGCCTGTTGTTCTCCCCGATAGAATCAAAGACGAAGAAGTCTGCAATCATCGACGCCGCGAGTGCAGTCTTCGTACTTGGACTTTTACAGAAATGCCGCCTAGTTATGCGAAAGTACACATTTGGGCTCGCAATCAGGAGTCTAAGATAAATCATAAATCCGAAAAGCCGAAGAGGGGTGCACCTTCCAAGTCGGTTAGCAAGCACCGAAAGGAGGCGAAGCTTTCACAAATCGACGGCCCAACTCAAAAGAACCCGCATGGCTTCAAATATACACAAAACGGAAAGACTATTAACATTCAACGTGAGGCTCAATACATGAGTGTCATGAGTTTAGAGGTTCATGTTAATACGCGAGGGGGTTTTGTGCCCAACCCTGAAGAGGATGAGATTCAGTGTATTTTCTTCTGCTTTCAAGCGGACGATAACGGCACTGGAGGTAGCCCATCAAAGTCGGGAATCGCGGTCTTGTCCGTTGATGAAGATAACATTGCCGAGAGGATATCTAATCAAGTCCCCTTCGAGGTGCATGTAGAGACCTCTGAACTCGATCTGCTCGTCCGTATGGTCGAAATTGTGCGGGAGTACGATCCAGACATCCTGACTGGTTTCGAGGTCCACAGTGGATCTTGGGGGTATCTTATTGAACGGGCAAGAACTAAATACGACTATGACCTTTGTGATGAGTTCTCACGTATGAAAAATCAATCCCATGGCCGATTTGGCAAGGATAATGACAAATGGGGATTCGACAATACATCCACAATTCGTGTTACAGGCCGACATATGATCAATATCTGGAGAGCCATGAGAGCCGAGCTTAACCTCCTTCAATATACATTGGAAAATGTGGTTTTCCATCTACTCCACCGGCGGATTCCGCACTATTCATGGGCCGATCTAAGGGACTGGTATACCAACGGGACGGCCCGAGATTTGTCTAAAGTACTCGCGTACTATGTGTCCCATGTAGAACTCGATCTAGAAATACTTGAGCAGAACGAATTGATCTCGCGTACAAGCGAACAAGCACGGCTTTTGGGTGTTGATTTCTTCTCGGTTTTCTCCCGTGGTTCGCAATTTAAGGTAGAATCTCTGATGTTTCGTATTGCAAAACCAGAGAACTTTATCTTGATATCTCCTAGCCGAAAACAAGTGGGTGGCCAAAATGCTTTGGAGTGTCTTCCCCTTGTCATGGAGCCTCAAAGTGCTTTTTACAGCAGTCCATTACTGGTTCTTGATTTTCAAAGTTTGTATCCGAGTGTTATGATTGCTTATAATTATTGTTATTCGACGTACCTGGGACGAGTCGTAAACTGGCGAGGCACCAATAAAATGGGTTTCACTGAATATACAAGGGAAGACAGGTTGTTGGAGTTGCTAAAAGACCACATTAACATTGCTCCCAATGGAATAATGTATGCAAAACCAAACATTCGGAAGAGTCTCCTAGCCAAAATGTTGGGGGAAATCCTTGAAACTCGTGTCATGGTGAAGAGTGGGATGAAGCTTGACAAGGAGGACAAAGCGCTACAACGATTATTGAATAATAGGCAACTTGCTCTGAAACTTATTGCCAACGTTACATACGGATATACATCTGCATCGTTTTCTGGTCGCATGCCGTGCTCAGAGATTGCTGACAGTATTGTTCAAACCGGGCGAGAAACACTTGAAAAAGCCATTGCACTTATTCACTCGGTCAAAAGATGGGGTGCAGAGGTGGTTTATGGGGATACCGACAGCTTATTTGTCTACCTGAAAGGTCGCAGCAAAGATGAAGCATTCGATATTGGGAATGAAATTGCAAAAACGGTCACCAACATGAATCCACGTCCCGTCAAGCTCAAATTCGAGAAAGTTTATCACCCCTGCGTGCTTCTAGCTAAGAAGCGATATGTGGGCTTTAAGTACGAGAGCAAGTCACAAATCGACCCTGAGTTCGATGCGAAAGGTATTGAGACCGTGCGACGTGATGGCACTCCAGCTGAGCAAAAGATCCAAGAAAAAGCTCTCAAAATACTCTTTCGCACAGCTGATCTTAGTCAAGTGAAATCCTATTTTCAAGAACAATGCGAGAAAATTATGAAAGGCTCTGTATCTATTCAAGACTTTTGCTTTGTGAAAGAAGTCAAGCTTGGAACGTATAGTAACAAAGGACCACCACCTGCAGGAGCTCTTATTAGCACCAAAAAAATGTTGGAAGATGCACGAACAGAGCCGCAATATGGCGAGCGAGTTCCATATGTGGTCGTCACCGGCGCTCCAGGAGCTCGACTAATCGATCGCTGTGTCGCGCCCGAAGAACTTCTTAACAGCGATCACAGCGAGCTAGATGCGGAATACTACATCTCTAAAAATCTGATTCCACCATTAGAACGAATCTTCAACCTTATGGGTGCCAATGTCAGAAGTTGGTATGACGAGACGCCCAAAGTTCAGCGCGTTCGTCGACTCGAGGTTAATTTGGATCAAGGACAACTTAGAGAGCTAACAATAAACAAGAAAACACTCGAGTCATACATGAAATCATCATCATGTCTTGTTTGCAAGGACAAACTTGAGACCGAAGGATTCCTCTGCCCTGAGTGTCAGTTCAATGCTCCTGACTCGATGCTTTCTCTACAGACTAGACTCAACATTGAGGAAAAGAAGTTTCTAGACATACAGAGCATTTGCCAGGGCTGTTCTGGTTTATCTCCACTAGAGGAAGTGAAATGCGATAGTAAGGATTGCCCTGTATTTTATACAAGGACGAGACAGAGGGCGCGATTAAAAACGGAAAGGGCTTTCATGGTGCCAGCTATGCAGGCCCTATCATCAACTATTGAAACGGAGGTGGACTTTACAAATCTTGAGTGGTAATTAGTAGTTTTCTTTGTTTACTTCTGCAATTCTAAGACTTTCAAGGATCCTGTGATATCATTCCAGAGGCACAATCTTAGAGATATAATATTTTAAAGCTACCAAAGTAAAGAAATTCTATGAATGATTGATATCGGTGCTGTAACTTGTAAGGTTGACCAACCGACGCTTACTTATTTCCTTTCTTGCTCTTGTATATACATAGCAAGAGTTAGTGTACGATGAGACAAAATTTAGGATGAAAATTCTAAAGTATGAAAACCGAATGTGAGTGAACTACAATCATGAAAGTATAATCAATATGTATAGCAGTGACATCTTGTTGGATAAAATGACTTCACACACACCGGTACTACCAAAAGCATCCAGATGATGTACGATCAAATATAAATGTCACCACAGATAGCTCACTATTATTTATCAGTGAGCGTCATTTCCTGCAGGTACTTTTTAGATCCTGGAATTATCAGACAATAGTCATAGTTAGCGTTTTGGTGAGGTGTATGAAAATACAATCCCCGGTGAGCACTGGTAGTGGATTCAATCAAGGTTTTTATCCAAGCTCTACGATATTCCCCTCCTTCAATATAATTGTTAGCTTACTACCAATTTAGTACTCTCAAACCTACTTAAGTAATTCACTCTTCAATTTGCGTGCCGGATGTGAGACATTACATGAATGAGAGAAACAGCCTTTATTAACATTAGGAAAATCATAACTTTTCAAATATTTCTTTTTACAATCAAATTCACCGTCAATAATTCTCCAGAAAGGTATCCCAAGGATTGTCCGGCGTTTACAGGTCTGACGTCGCCACATGTTTTAGATGCCTTGCTTTCTTTGAATTGTTAAACATCAACAACTTCCCAAATGTTGTTTCCTCCTACACTTCACCAGAATTTACTACTTGATTTTATGGAGATGGTCCGTTAATTATAACCCTTTCGTCTCTATACATGAAGGCGATATCATAATGGGAGGTTTAACATGGTTTCTTTTCATCTATTGCTTAGGTGGTCTCACATTTCTTCCCCTCGTCGTAATAGCCATATTACTTCACGCATACTTTACCTTTCCAGATCGCGACGACACCGATTCACGAAAAGATTACGACCCAATATCTCGACCTGGTGATGATGTCGATGCTATCAAATCCGCACAGAAATCCCTGGGCGAGAAATTTCAACTTCACAACAACCATGAAGCGGACGTAGCTGCTGGGTATTTCGCAATCTGTAGGGAATACTCACCAGGCGGAGTGAATGGGAAGCCGCCAGAACGAACAACGCCCACTGGGTCAACTACAGTCTCTGCGCCCAGTCCCAGCGTTTACCAGAGCATGTATAGAAGCTTGTTTGAGAGGAAGACAAACAATGGGCCATTAGATAATAAGACAGCGGGGAAACCGCAGAAAAAAGGCGGCAACGTGTTTTACGTGGTCTTGAGGTAATTCCCGCGGAAAAGCTTGATTTCTCCGATATATTCAGGGTATACTGACGATTATGCTAGGCATGGACATTTAATGCTGTTTGATGATGATGAGCAGCTCGAAGTTCGCTACGTAGTGTCTTTGGCACATCACGATGTTAGCATATACTCGGGACTGAATGATATTACACCAGAAGGAGAATTGTTCATTAAAAGAAATGCCATTTGCTTGTCAAGGAAGCAGGGTGTTGGAGAGATGACTGCCGACGGCAAGCCATCTCAACCCTTCTATTTGTTTTCTGAGAATTGTTCTGATAAGGAAGATTTCTATTTCGCACTTCTGCGAAACCAAGATTCGGAATCGACCCCAAAACCACCGGTTCCGTTGCAGTATGATGTGAAAGATATCATCACTCTTGTCCAGAGGCTGCATTCGTCCGAAGAACACCTTCAGACAAGATGGATTAATGCTTTAGTTGGCCGGATATTTCTTGCGCTGTATAAGACACCGGAAGTTGAGGATTTCGTTCGCGCAAAGATCACCAAGAAGATATCAAGAGTCAAAACTCCCAACTTTTTAAGGCAAATTACTCTTCGCAACGTGGATATGGGAGAGGCAGCACCAGTGATCACGAACCCACGTTTGAAGGATTTAACCGTAGATGGACAGCTTATCGTAGAGGCTGATGTTCGCTATACAGGTAACTTTCGTCTCGAAGTTGCCGCCATAGCTCGCCTTGAGCTCGGCGCTCGCTTTAAAGCTCGAGAAGTGGATTTACTGTTAGCCGTTGTCTTGAAGAAGATTGAGGGGCACATTCTTCTCCGAATTAAGCCGCCTCCCTCAAATAGGCTATGGATTACATTTGAGACGATGCCAAAGATAGATATGACAATAGAGCCCATTGTGAGCTCACGGCAGATTACATACACATTGATTCTTCGCCAGATCGAGAATAGGATCAAGGAAGTTATCGCTGAGAGTTTAGTCTTCCCCAATTGGGATGATTCGCCATTTGCCAGTACTGTAGACAAGCTATGGAGAGGTGGCATCTGGGCAGATGACCGACGCGCCGAACGTTCTCATGATGCCGAAACTCTTGCCGCTGAGGATGGAGACGTAGAAGAGGTAGAGATTCTAGAAGCCGAGAACGACGACTCTACACCACTTGCACCACACATAGAAAAGAGCTATAGCGCTCCTGTGCTTGATACCAACCTCTCGACTACGATGCATTCACGCAAAGGCATAAAATCTACTTCGAATCTTGTCAGCCCATTGTCTAGTAGCTCTTCCACAGGGGTTGATGTGCGACCTTCGACGGGCGACAAACCACGGGCCCTTCGTTCGGGATCCTTCGCCAACGCCTCTTCTCCAGTGGTCACTACTGATATTACTAACGCGGACGCATTCAAGCCTTCGAGCCCTCCCAGTGGAGATCATGCGGCAATCTCTATGGCTAAATTGTCCGCAAAGACAGAACTCCCTGCACAAATTCCTGCTGAGTCTCCCAGTCGACCAAAAAATGTTAAACTGAGTAGCAGCCAATCCTCATCATCTTCGAGAGGCTCTTCACATTCGGAGAAAGCTTTTATGAGCAATTCAACACCGCAAGCTTCTTTAGAGCCATCATTGCTCACCGATAAATCCAGTATAAACTCTTACCCCTCGAGTCCTGCGAGTTTGAGCACTGCATCAATAAAGTCGGAATTTTCGACTCCTACAGGTTTGGCTCCTCCGAAGCGTGAGAATACCACATCTTCAGCAAAATCCTCGACCTCGGAGACCAAACGATTGTCTCTTGCCGCTGTTACCAACGCAGCGGCAACAGCCAAAACCTGGGGTGTAAGTTTATCACGAATCCCCTTTGAGCAATGCTTCGCTAGTGCATCTACTTTATGAAACCACAAATCGTCCATCCTGAGTATACTCATGTTCCTTGAATGTAGACTAACATTAGCTTTACAGTGGAACGCTCTACAACGACGTAATGAGCATAGGGGAGGCAACTCATCAGAGTCAACGGAACCAACCCAGCCGCGCGTCATGGGCCGTGGACAACCGCTACCTCCTCCTGGAGTTCCCTTACCTTTACCAGACAAGAAGACAAAAACAGCCCCTATCCCCGTGCCTAAGCGGAAGCCAATGCCTCCCCCTGTTTTGCAACAAAGGCACCAAACAGAATCACCTACCAGACGGCAGCATCACACTGCTCCACCACCTCCTTTACCCAGACGTAACTCTCGGAAAAATGTTGATACTGGAGACGATGGTCTCCTAGTTGTGTCGGCACCATCAGAACCAACAACGCCGGTAACTGAAGATTCCCCTCAATATATGCAGCCATGGGTAGATGATGTGGACGAGACGCTGGAAGAACACCAACAACCTAAGACAGATGTTCCTTCGCCCGCTACTTCCGTTGCTCATGAGCCACCCCAACTTCCAAAGAGGCGATACCCACGTCGAGTCGCCTCAACTAGCCCCGAGGAAGATGGGCATAAGTTACCCTCGTGGATGGCAGCACAGGAGCGAGAAGCTCGGACTAAAAGCACTTTTGTTGATGAAGATGCAGGTCTTTGAGTTATGATTTCGGATGTTTGGCTTTTACCTTGATCTTTCGAATACGTCTGGTGCATGAGTGGCGCAGTATAAATACAAATTTGTTGGGATCATATAGGAAATGAGGACTTGGTTATCCTACATTTGGCAGGGCGTTGTATGGTTTATAGCAATGGTAGGTAGGAACAGGACGGACATATGCAATGAATGATGAAATACCAATATCAAAGTAATTTCATAAATACAAGCATAAATACAAGATTACATCACAACGCTTCAGTTCTAGTAATAATACATTTTATTGTCATGAGATGAGATTGCATTAATATGACTTTGCAAGAAGATTAGGGTATTTCCTGGGCGTGCATCATTGATTCGTATGCAGCACAGCCACAATACAGACAGCTGCCCAGGTGGAGCGGGCTCCATGGCATAAAATTGACCGCCAGCCGCCCCATTACGCAGCTCCACTAAAACTTACCCCCGTACAAGCAAGCTACCGGCCAGTACCAGAACAGTATACATTATCAATATTTCGGTACAACACCTTCATCTTAATAATCTTTTGGTGTTTTCGACACTTCAACCTAGATAATTCTTTTCATATTTACCCTCGATACTGTCGTACATTTTGCGCTCTAGACGCTCCCAACCATGTCGTACGCGACATCTGCCAGAAACGTGGATCATACCAAGTAAGTTCGCGGGAATTTCGGGCTTCTCAAGCTTTCTATCCCCTATTATTGGCAAATTATGAACTGTACTGACATTGTTACATTCGATCAGGTCCGAGGCAGAACTTGCGATCAATATTCGGAAAGCTACAAGCATCGAGGAGACCGCGCCGAAACGCAAACATGTTCGTAGCTGTATTGTTTATACATGGGACCATAACAGCTCGGGTGCCTTCTGGGCTGGTATGAAAGTGTCAGTCTAAACCCTTTTGTACATGTATTGCAAAGACACCCTACCGGGCGTTAGAAGCTCATGGGGTTCCAATGATTCATTGATCTGGAAAAAGACGGGAATGACTAACTTCAGATCGTTTTTACAGGCAACCCATTCTTGCAGATGAGGTCCAAACATTCAAGGCGTTGATTACCGTTCACAAAGTTTTGCAAGAGGGTCATCCATCGACTTTGCGTGAAGCTATGGCGAATCGAAGTTGGCTCGACAGTTTGAATAGAGGCATGTCTGGCGAAGGTATGCGGGGTTATGGACCTCTGATAAAAGAATATGTCAACTTTTTGATGTCCAAATTGAATTTCCACCAACAGCATCCTGACTTTAATGGAACATTTGAATACGAGGAGTACATTAGTTTAAAGGGGATTAACGACCCAAATGAAGGTTACGAAACCATTTCAGATCTTATGACTTTGCAGGATAAGATCGAAAGGTTTCAGAAACTGATTTTTGCGCATTTTCGAAATGGAGGCCACAATGAATGCAGAATATCGGCCTTGGTTCCATTGGTTCAAGAGAGTTATGGAATCTATAAGTTCATCACGAGCATGTTACGGGCTATGCACACAAGTATGTTAGGAAGCCCACATTTAACTGTCGTATTCTGACGTGACCCGCAGCAACTGGCGATGAAGATGCTCTTGCGCCCCTGAGAGAAAAGTACGATTCCCAACATCACCGCCTTGTAAAGTTTTATTACGAATGCTCTAACCTCCGATACCTCACGAGCTTGATTACTGTGCCAAAGCTACCACAAGATCCACCCAATCTCCTTTCCGAAGACGATTCGGCTCCCAAATTACCTCAGCGACCGAAGCAAGAGATTGAGAGGCAAATTACACCCCCGAAACCCCCTAAGACGGAGGAGCCAGATGAAATTGGCGAGTTCTGGAAGAGTGAACAGGATCGACAAAACAGGGAGTATGAGGAACAACAGAGAGTGCTAGCAGAGCAGCAAAGACAACAAATGTTAGCACAACAACAAGCACAACTTCAAGCGCAGCAAAACTATGAAGAACAGCAGCGTCAACTGGCTGAGCAGCAAAGACGAGAGCAAGAACAATTGATGCTGCAACAATCTCAACAGCAAACTTATGGTCGTCTGGCGGAGCTCGAACGGGAGAACTTTGAGGCTCGAGCACAGTACGCAAGGGATCAGCTTGTGCTACAACAATTTGATCAGAAGATTAAGGCACTAGAGAATGAGCTTACGCAGCTGCAGAACAGTTATGGGCAACAGATTGGAAGTAAAGAGGATCAAATCAAAGCTTTACAAGAGCAAGTCAACACTTGGAGGACTAAATATGAAGCCCTCGCGAAGCTATACTCACAATTGCGACACGAACATCTCGACCTACTTCAAAGATTCAAGAGTGTTCAGCTGAAGGCAGCTTCAGCTCAGGAAGCAATCGACAAGCGGGAAAAGTTGGAGCGAGAGATCAAGACCAAGAATCTTGAGCTCGCCGATATGATCAGAGAAAGGGATAGAGCTTTACATGAGAAAGACCGTCTCACCGGTGGAAATCGGGAGGAAGTTGAAAAGCTTAAGCGCGAGCTTCGTATGGCTCTCGATCGTGCGGACAATTTGGAGCGAAGTAAAGGCAATGAATTGTCCACAATGCTTTCCAAGTACAATCGTGAAATGGCAGATCTCGAGGAGGCTCTTCGCAACAAGACCCGAGCGTTACAGGATGTTCAAGCCAAATACAGCGAAGGTGGCTCAGATGCCGAAAGACTGCTCAAGGATAAGGAGGACGAATTGGAGGTTTACAAGCAAAGTTTGGACGATGCACTGATCAGACTCAATGAGCTCGAGATGTCGAAAGGCGACACTGATCAGGCTTTAGATGGAGAGATTGACGCTATGCTCCTCTCAAATATTGACAAAATCAACGACATCATCGATTCAGTGCTTCAGAGTGGAGTTCAACGTGTTGATGACGCTATTTACGAGCTTGATTCCACTATGCAAGCTGGTAACCAGAATGCAACCCCATCTTATGTCCTTTCGCAAATTGAAAAAGCTTCAGCAAGTGCTACTGAATTCGCCACAGCATTCAACAATTTCATAGCGGATGGTCCAAACAGTACTCATGCTGAAATCATTCGAACTATCAACGTCTTTGCCAGCTCCATTTCCGACGTACTTAGCAATACCAAGGGTCTCACAAGGCTTGCGACAGACGACAAGAAGGCCGACCAGCTTACCAATGGTGCGCGCCAATCAGCGCAGTCTACTGTTACATTTTTCCGTGCCCTGCAAAGTTTCCGACTTGATGGCATGGATCCAATGCAACGAACTGAGGTTGTAATCAATAGCAACAATGAGGTACAAATCCATCTGCAACGCTTGAACAAACTTGCAGACACATTTGCGCCAAATAGCGGTAAACTTACGAACAATAAAGGAGACTTGGGAGATTTGGTTGACAACGAGCTTACCAAGGCCGCTGATGCAATCGCTGCTGCCGCTGCACGTCTAGCAAAGCTCAAGTCCAAACCCAAGGATCAATACTCAACATACAAACTTGAGATACACGATTCAATACTTGATGCTGCTATTGCAGTTACAAATGCTATTGCCAGATTGATCAAAGCGGCTACTGTTACTCAACAAGAAATTGTTCAGGCTGGTCGTGGCTCGTCGTCCAAGACAGCTTTCTACAAGAAAAACAACCGATGGACTGAGGGTCTCATCTCTGCCGCCAAAGCAGTCGCAACATCAACCAATACATTGATTGAGACTGCAGATGGAGTTCTTTCTGGGCGCAACAGTCCGGAACAGCTTATCGTTGCTTCCAATGATGTTGCAGCCTCCACAGCTCAGCTGGTCGCTGCTAGCAGAGTCAAAGCCGGTTTCATGAGCAAGAGCCAAGAGAGCTTGGAGCAAGCTAGTAAGGCTGTTGGCGCAGCCTGCAGGACTCTTGTCAGACAAGTGCAGAGCATGATCAAAGATCGAGATCAAGATGTTGAAGGAGAAGATTATGCCAAGCTTGGGGCGCATGAGTTCAAAGTCAGAGAAATGGAGCAGCAGGCAAGTTCCCTTGTACAAAAGTTTCTTTGGATTATTACTAACGTTTAAGCTCACAGGTTGAAATCTTACAACTCGAAAACAATTTGTCGGCGGCAAGGAAGAGGTTGGGTGAGATGCGAAAGATATCTTATTTGGAAGACTAGATCTTATGGCAGTGGTCGACGATGACTCCTTGTAGGCCGGCTGAGCATTACGCTTTGGCGGGAGGAAGCAAAAGGGCTGTACGGTTATTTTTTTAATAGGCGTGTGATATCCAGACTTCGTAGCAGTCCATTCATGGAAGATGATGGTACTTGTAGGGAATAAAAACATTCGTGAACACACTCTTGATACAGAAGTAAAATGAATCATCTGAGTTTTGTACATCACCCTTTTCACCTAATTATATTTTCTAGAGGTAGCAAAATCTGAAAAGACTTAATCGACTACCAATCATCCAGTACATAATTATGAAACCTTGATTACTGAAATGGTAAGTTCAACGAGTACAACAGAAGGCATATATTTTTAATTTCCAAGACGATATCTTTATACCAGCAGGAAGTTTGCGAGGATCTGATTGGCTCATAATGTGTGTTACTTGTTAGACACCATCTCCACCAATTCAGCTGGAAATACCCCTGATTCGGCGCCAGGGCTTCGGGATAATAGCAGAGGAATGTTCGAGCTCGGGTTCAAAGATTGGCATTGCAGACTTAAGTCTATAATAAGTGATGTTTAGAATATCTTAGATTAGATGATAATTGACACACAGACCTTCTACATGTTGAGATGAGAATTCCCATAACACTATGAGACTATCAAACATTTAGAAGTCAATCTGGACGACATCAAACGTTAGTAACTAATCAATGCTATCGTGACATTATGTGGTTGACCATCTCTAACCATCTCGGTTCCCAAATGTACCCCTATCATTAACAAAAACTCAAGCGATTGCAATCCAGTTCATCTCAAACCTCATCTCAAATCACGTACTCCGTACTCGTATTTATCCTTGTCGTTACCAAGTTAACTCCCCACACCTTGAAAGAGACTAATGTAATGTCTACAAAAGGTAAGCACAAGGTTATAAGGTTACGTACTCGCATTAGTGGTACGCCGATTTAGTAATTGGTGCTTGTATCTCCACATGCTTATTCTTACGACATGTAATTCTTGGATGTGGTAGGAAATAAAAGGGAGGGAAAAATACACCAGCCTGACATCACCAACTATCAAGACTCATCATATGTCTCATTGCATATGTTTCATAGAGAAGGAGAAAATTTGTTTAATCAGAAGAAGTATTCTATTCCATCTCCAAGTTCTTTCAAGTTCTAACAAAAGATAACTCTTTGTGAAGTTCAAACAAGCCTATAGAGAAAGAAACCCCAAATTTAATGCGATGTTAATGGACCAACCGAAACCTTTAACCCTTTTGGAAATATACAGGACCAGCGAGCTTGATGCTTAGCAGGTCATTTTGGAGTATATACCATTTCCAACTTATAAACAAATAGAAATGAAATCGATGTACTGAGACTGAAAACTATATACTGAGAATAAAAACTATATACTCGGAATGAAAACGAAGAGACTTGAAGCGTAATAACGGCTCCAAGTTCTAATGTTAGAAGAACCCGGGGAAAATGCACCAAGTATTTCATCTAAAGACATGCTGCGCCAGCGAGTATAAACATTCATCCAACTCCTTAATTTTGGGGTAGCTCCATGCTGGTGTGTGTTGATAGTGGAGCCGAGATGATTAACATCGGTACCACGAAAGTTCGAACGAATATATAAGAGGAACTAGAAGTCTGCAAAGACTAAGGCAGTCAGTATGGTAATTTCAAGTGCCTGGTCGAATTAACTCACGTGGTGGTGAAGGGGCATCGTCAGGCATATAGAGGCCGCCTGCATCAGCGAGAGAGGTAGGGTTGAATTGGTCGAATCGGGTGTCAAGTGCACTGAGGTCGATAGTACCACTGTCGTGACCCCAGTATCCAGCCATCATACCAGTGGACCAAGGAGGAGGAGGTAGTAGTGAGCCAGTTAATGATCCTGTTGCACCTGGTATTAGAGCAGGTGGAGTGTAAGCAAGAGGCTGATCGAAAGCTGGCTTCGGAGGTGGAGCAACGATGACACCGGAAGGCATTTCCCAGGCACCATATGCATTCTGAGTGGAAGCAATGTGCTGTGTAACAGGGAGAGTGCCTTGAATAGCCATGTTGGCCATTGGATGCACACGGTTCCAACCTTGAACAATGCTGGCAGCAGTCGCAGCTGGCAAGTAGCCTTGAGCACCACAAAAGGTGATGATGTCCAAATCTGTTAAGAGAGTTCTGGCGATGTGCGGTGGAAACGAACCGATCTCTGGTGGAGAAGTTTGGCGAAGACAGACAGTCCCTTCTTCATTGGTTTCGAATGTCCAGTTGAGGTCGGAAAGATAATCATCGACAGTTAGAATACCAATGTGGGGACACACGAGAGCAAGAAACTCGGATACGGATCTTTTTACACCAGCATCTCTCATGAGAGTATAAGCGCGAGCAATGATGGACCATTTGGCGTGAAAAGGATCACGACCCCACAAGACACTGAGGATAGCAGACTTGTACTTCTGCGGAATATTCCCAAGCACTGTCAAAATCATGTAGAAAGCTAAGCAGATATTAGGTTTTTGAAAAACACTTATTGGTCGGGGGACTTACTACGAAACAATATATATGAATTGACCGAGCGCCGAGGCGCCTCGACCCATGCGGTTTGTCTCTCATTCATTGCAACATGCTGCATGCCACCCTCAGCCTCAGAAATGAATGGAGCTGAATGATATGTCAGTGACTGCATGGCATCGTTGGCTCTTCTGCATTTTATCGCTGGTTTTGAAACGCGGTATTGAGTAGTCGTTAACTTTCTTTGCTGTCGCTTGTGGGTGTGCTTCATCGTGGTCTTAAAGGGAGCCGTCATGATGTATGTGTGGTGGTCCTCAATTGAAGTACAGCTTGTGCAAAGAAATATGATTAAAGGGTCATCGAAACTTTGTTCGATAATTGATAAAAAGTTGTTGTGAAGTTGCAGAAAGATTCCTAGGATATTGCTACAGGAGATATCTTACTTATATGGTTTCTGTGTGGCTGGAGTCGGCTAACAGATCTGTCTCAAAAAAAAGCTGATGTTAGTGAAAAGTGAAGAAACAAAGAATCTCTAATTCCTTTCACATTACAAACGCCGAGTATCTATCACGTGTTTGCATAGTTCAAGACATGCGAAAGTGAAGTGTTTTGTTTTAGATGTGTTGGAAGCATTTGATTCTCATCGAACTAGCTAAGAAACTTCCTCATTTAGTACTTCTATCTTGTAGCCCATCATAAATCGATGGTAGGGTACATTTGCATTCCCGGTTATTACTGGATTTTCCTGCCATCTAAAGCTTCGTTGAACAGCTTCTGTTAACTTCTCAATCCTCAACATCCCATTTTTGTCAGTCGCCGGCCTGTCTCCAGTCTTATACTGCACGTAGTTCACAGCCAGAGTTGAGAATCTCGAGTAGTTCATGTGCTCGAATGCTTCTCCAGGGGCAGGAAAATCATCCAAGGTGTCCTAGATGAAATTTTAGTGTCCCTCTTGGATGTCGAGAAGCATCTCACTATTAGACTTACGTTCACTTTGCTGTCAATCAGTTTCTCCTGTGGAATCTTCATTAGCTTTTTCATCTCCTTCATGAATATAGGACACATCTGATATACTCACAACTCTAAATTGCCTTTCGTAAAGTTCATACATGGTCGTGATTCTTCGAATTATATTGTCGCCAATATGTGGAATTTTCTGCTGAATTCCAACCCAACCCGGGGGCATCACAGGTGAAGAATTCTCTAGCCATCTGGTCCAAGGGTGCTTTCCATCTGCCCGCCCCGGATAAAAGAACGGTAGATCTCTGGCAAGTTCTTTCTCCTTCTCTCGCATTTTGTTTTGGGCGAGTTTACCGTCATTTTTTAAGACGATGACCTCTCGCAGATGATCTACAATTTCTGCTATACGACTCATCTTTGCAATGAATTGACGCTCTTGTGCCAAAGTTGAGAAGAGTTCGGGCGACTTTTTCAGTCTTCGACATTGGCCAAATACGGTGTTAAGATCATGGAAAATGTCGGCATACTTGGTAGGTAATAGATCGTGCATTGAGTTAAAGTCTGTATGTCTGTAGAGGCTGCAGAATTCCCAAATCAAGACGCAGCAGTCTGTGACAAGGGCATCTAGAAATGCAGGGTCGCACGGCGTTCCAGGAGCATTAGCAGCTGCCACGATTAGAAAACTGCATATATTTAATTTAGTTGCTCATATTGACTTACTTGCTTCAACTCCTGGATTGTAACGACTGTAAGTTAAAGATACCGAACTACCTCCCATTTTCATACCAGTCAGCAGTTCGCCTTTCCCTAGTGCCGCAGCTAGCTCCACAAATGTTGCGTCCGAAAAATATGATGGATCCTGCGTGTCGATCCTATCACGTTTCCAATTCCTGATAGCATTGAGAGGAACTTCACGAGCAGATCGATGTTTGTTGCCCCGTGAACTCCGTTTCCTCCTGTAGCCTTCTTGTCGAATTCTTAGACGAGTTCTAGCTTTCATATTGGAGCTGTTGTAGTTATCGTGAGGTGTCTGAATGTTGCGTTCCTGTGTTTCAACATGTCGAATTTGTTGTTACGAGATTCTCGCCAAAATACCTTGTTGATCGCAGGGCGACCAGAACTATCACGTGTCCAACAGCATCTACTGTCCAAGAAAAGAAACTCCAGAAACTCTACTGCCGAGTAATTAATCCGCATCCTCCATCAACTATCCACTCTTAAATCACGACTCTACTGATGATACTAGTATGGGTACAATGAGCACGTTTGGGCTCAATATTCACATGGATCACTCCAACTTACTAGAGCAACAGCTTCAGCCTGAGCACTGCAGACTTTCATATGGTGACGAACCAATGGGCATGAACTTCGCGCCAACAGAAGCTTGGCAAACGGTCCCAAATATCACGCACTCGTCAGTTCTTCATGGCTTAACCTGTGTTTCACGACTTACGATTTATGGAAAGGAGTTGGAATTTGGACTTTGATGTCCTATCATTATTGCGATCATTACTGCACTCATTGCATGTACATATTTTTTCTTCTTCTTCTTTTCTTTCATGTTTATATAGTTTCTCAGGTCCACAAGCTGCCATATCAGTTTTTTCATCTGAGATCGAGCCTATGGAATGGAAAGGAATGGAATCCAATTCATTGGATGGATTGTGAATACGGATTTGGTGAATGGTTGGAACTAAAAGCTGTACTTAGATTTCGCATACAGTTTACATGGTCTATATTATATATATACAGAAAAAACTTTTCAAACTTCATGATACCCTCTGATTGCTTCCTGCTCTGTGACAATGAATTGTGCTTTTTTTCTATGTGCCTTCGATGACACCATTCATCGTTACGAAAATCTCGATATTTTCTCCTTCAACTTCATTCTAATAATTACAATTCACTTTGTTTTTCCGTGGAAATCCAATTTGTGCGATTGTGTGTGAGTTTTGGGGGGGCTGGTGAATATTCTTCGCTTGCCCTAATCCCAGTTCTCGCAACTAAGGGGGCTGGTCGTTGTGAAGGATGGATATTAAAGTGAATGCTTATTCAAGCGAATGGCTATCGAAGTGAATTGTTCCCAAAGTGAATTAGTATCAAGTAAACTGGCATGATAGTGAATTGTGGACTCAGTGAATCTGAGAAGCGAGAATCTTTCTTTTCTAAGGAGTGAAGACTCATCTCGGGAACCTCGGGCATATGCTGAAGGGCTCACTCTTAGACAAGGCTAAGGCATCAAATTTATGAAAGCAGATAATGGTGAGTAGAAGTTGACATTAGGATATACAAAGATTTATGTGAAATGGGTGTTCTTTGATATGTATCACTGTCATCTTATACAATGTCTGCTTCTTGCATCCCTTTTGTGACTAATTATAAAACGTAGATACCATAGTAGACCGGCATGTGTGTGTACATAGGTATTCTGGAATTATGTTATTATACTATTGGTATGACGGGTAAGGTAAACATCTCCTTCTTCCCGCCACTTGTTCATTCTTACTTCCTGCCTTCTGCGCTGGTTCTAATCTTAAGTTTCCAGTCTCAAGTTTCCTTCCCGGTCCACTCACTACTCCAAATAAATGTACTACAGCGCCACTCTGTGTTCTTTTCTTGCTGACCTGATGGTCCCAGAGGTCGAGGACACATGTAGAAAGATCTACCACGGTTGACGCCTTGCTTCTTCGTTATATGGCTGATACATGGCTCCTTGTGTTCGCATTTGGGTGGAATGCGTTTAGTCAATAGCTTGGACCAAGATTCTTTCGCTACTATGGGGTCGTGTACTTCTTTGTCCTGTCGTGATTCATATGACTTCTCAATTTCCTCGTCGTTATTTGTGTTTCCCTCGGCCTTAGGGGGCGAGTCATTTTCTGTACTACAGCCAGCAAGACACTCCTGACCCACCGATTCTGCAGGTGTTGCTGTTGAAGAATCACTCGTAGACAAGGAAGGAGAATCTGCCTGATGTGCTGTCTGTGCTGTCTGCGGCGTCTTAGATTTAAAGAACCCCATCAAACTACTTTGGCCTTTTCCCAATTGCCCCTTATTCCCCCTTCCACTAGAAGGTCCTTTGTTTGTTTTGGCTTCGACCTTACCGCGCTTTGATGGTTGTGCCACTAGTTGCAATGCATCGGCGGACCTCTTGACTGGTGTAGGCGAGGATGATGATATGAAGGGCTTTGCCGGAGAAGTTATTTTAGTAGGAGATGCTCTGGATGGATTAACATTATTGGATATGCTGAATGACCCATCCGTTTGTGCTGACTCTAGTCCATTTCCAGCGTTGGACGAATTCGAGGGCAAAGCAGCAGTCGTCGAGCTGGTAGACTTTCTGGTGAACATGTCACGAATACTCTGCCGTCGATCGAATTCTGGAATTAGTTTGGCAGAGGTTGGCAGTAGATCCTTCATCGACCACTCCCGCACTCTGACTCCATTCTTAAACATATTCTTACTCATTACATCGCGGATATCGATCTCGACACCATCTAACTCCACTATAGGCTTCAAGGTAGCGAAAACGGGACAGTGGTCCGAGCCCATGAGTCCCTCCTGAATATTTGAATCTTGAAACCAATTCTTCCTATCCTCGCTACATAGAACGTAATCGATCCTTGAGCCAAAGTTTCCAGGTCTGGCGTTCATTTTTTGATCCCAGCAGGTAAACATTCCCTTCCGTGTAGGATGAAAGCCGCGGCATATATCCCACATGACTTGTGGCTCTTTTCCTTCATCTCTGTCTCCGATTACCTTTCCTCCGATGAGCAAATGATTGAATAGTCGGCGAGCAGGTGTCGATATGTATTCTTCCACTGTTAACCCTTCTTTCTTCAATTTCTCCTCTGCATTGGCTGTATCGATTTCCTCTCTGATAATATTAAGGTCCCCAGTCAGGAAAACACTCTTTCCTAGTGCTACAAGATTGCGTACTCGCGTATCGAGAGCATTCAAGAAGCCAATGCGGAACTCATCACGAGTTTCATCACGGTTCGCAGGGCAATATACACCAATGAGGATAAAAGCAGGGAATTCTAGGATAACACATCTTCCCTCCGAATCCAGAGTTGCGGCATCGAGGAAGTAGTCCTGGAGTTGAGCGCCTGTGGGATATCCTCCGATCTGCTGATCCTTTGGGAGGTCACGGAAGCTGGTTGTGGAGTTAGGAGGAGTTAAAACTCCCGTGATACCCTCCTCAGCACGTATTGGAGCGCACACTGAGTTTCTTGTATAGATGGCAACTCCAGAATATCCTTATGTCATAATGTGAGTACAAATCCAAAAAGTAAGAAAATCAGCATACCTTTCTTGTACTTTGGAAGACTGAAGTAGACGTCCCAACCTGGCACTAAAACCATATCATCTCTGAGATCTTTCCGCTGAATTTTGGTTTCTTGCATCACTAAAATATCAGTTTCGAGGATATCGAACATTGCCTTGCACATAAATTAGAGTGCATTTACACAACGGATTCATTCATGACTACTCACAGAAAAGGTCCTCTTCTCTCGCCATGGTTGATAACCAAATGGATTTCTACTCAGTTTTTAATGTCAGTTTACAGCATATAAATCAATTATTTTTCGAAGCTGCAAATCACCAACCTGATACCATTAACTGTGCTTTTGTTAGTGATGCATATTCGTGAACCATATCACACGCGCTTACCATTCCAAGTTGTAATTCTCAGCCCATGATTGCTATCATTGACTTGGTCCATAATTGCTATCTGTCGTTTGCATTAATCGTTTCTTTCCGTGTCGATTTGAGGGAGCTGAAGAAGCAGCCTCCAGGGTCCAGATAGAGAATCTCGATACGTAATTCGCAAATGCATCTCCCAAGAATTGAATCAAATATGATGATTCCCGGTGAACGACGCACAGTTAAGAGAGGCACAAAGACTATTTATTTACATTACTTCATCCTGACTTAACCAGAACTTCGCGCAACAATAAATCTCACCGGCATGTGCATCTGCATAAGGTTCACGTCTCCACGTGACAGTAACCCAAAGCTATCTACCGAATCGGGCGATTCCCGATGACCGAATAGATGCCTTAGGCATCAACGGCAAGTTCTCGTTTCCAAGGTGGAGATACTCAAATTGGCAGCAACATACGATAATTCTACAGCGTCGCGGCGCATAACCACACTACAACCTAGACACAATCGCAACCACCAAACAACAAACATGTTCTCTGCACGAGCAACCCGAGCAGCCGCCCAGCGCGTCGCCCGCCCTCAATCTATCCGAACCCCATTCCAAAGACGCTTTGCCAGCAGCGAGAGCACTTTCACCGGCGCCGAGAACAACGCTTTCAACCGTGAGCGTCAGGCTGTCAAGGACCATGCTGCCGCTACCAGTGGTACGTAAACACTGCCTCCTAAGATTTTGCGGAATTCAATTGCGGCAATACTAACAGAACCCGCAGATCTCTGGAGGAAGTTGTCAATCTAGTAAGCTATACACCACATGGACAAGTGCGGGGGATGGGAGACTGGTTGGGAATCATAAGGCAGGAAGGAAATTAAGGCTGATTATTGGGGTAGTGCTACGATTCCTTGCTTGATCATCGCAAGTGTCAATGCTAAGATCTTGTGGGATGAGCATTGGGCTCATTGGGATCACATGGAGCCTTTGGAGGAGAGACCTGAATACCCATATCAAAACATGAGAACTAAGAACTTCTTCTGGGGTGACGGAGACAAGGTAAGTTGAATCCCTTTGTAATTTTGCAAGATTTGTTACTAATTGTATTCGTAGACACTTTTGTAAGTTTTTACTGAATCTATTCCGAGAAAGCGAGCTCTAGTGGACCGCATCATCAGACTGTACGAGATTAATACTAATAATGCATGATAGCTGGAACGAGAAGGTCAACTACCACAAGAAGGAGTAGATTTAATGATCAGTGTGGAATTGGTGCTTGCTCTGTTACTTCACTGGACAATGGGGGGTCTTCGGGAAGACGGGAGGTTGAACATAGAATGGCATTCATTAGATGTAGTCTAGCTTTTTGATCGTAACAATACTTCCCATTACCATTTGCATCATGACTTTTTCTACCTCAAGCTCCTTATCTATCCACGCTTGACTTGGTGATGTATGAACTCAAACATACTTTAGATATGCACCGCAGTTCTCTGCTGCTCGAGGTCCAAGAATGATGAAGCATAATCATTTGCCAATGCTTTGTCTCCCATAGCCATCATAATCATTGCTTTCTTAGCCCGTGACTCACATTGCCCATTGATATCCCCGATAGCACAGAATTCCTTGAAGGCCCTATCAAGGAAGTCCAAGGATTTTGTTAAATTCTCGGTTCTTCTTGGATCACCTGCTGCTGCTTGTCCTGCCAATCCCATGAAGGACTCTGCAAGACAAGAATAGAGCTGAGCGCTAAGTGAACAATTCTCGCATTCCAATGCTCGAGGAATGATGGCGATGACGATTTGACAGGCAGCTTGAAACTCAGAAAGTGCGACCAGAATATTGGCCACAGCTCCCATTGCGGCCCAAAGCGCTGGCATCAAGCGTGCTCGCCATGCTATACTTGCTGCACGAACCGCAACAGAAAAGCCTTTCTCTGGACGACCTGTTCTGCTTTGTAAAAGGGCTTTCATCGTCAGTATCTTAACTCGCAGGTTGATATCATCTCCGTGTTCCTTTAGCGAAGAGGCTAGTTGCTCCAGTTTTGACAATGCAGCGCCAAAGTCTGCTCGACGAACAAGGTAGTCAATGTGAAGGGTGCTGATCTCAAAGAAGAGATCCGAGTCCGCTTCGAGACCGTCGCATTGAAGTAGCTGGGATAGAATGTGATCAGCTCCCTCCAGATTGTTGGTATAGAGATCATTCCTAAGACGTAAAATTCCACGATACCTCAGCCAGTACTGATTGGCCTTCCATGAACGCAAAGAGTTAGAATCTAAACCCTCTAGCCGCTCTGCTGCTTGGTCATAGGAACCTCGTTCCATTAGATAATGTGCTATCCGGCAGGTAAACCTCAATGTATCATCAAACAGGCCGTACTTAGCATGACATCGGAGAAATATCTCACTATACTGCTTGGACAGACAAACCAGTCCTAGGCGACCCCACAAAGAAGACTGCATAGCCGTTTGTGGCCCCATCATACTCTTCATACCTTTCTCCGTTACCAGATGAGAACTCTTAAGTATGCCCTCAAAAGCGCTCGCCACACTCTCGCCATTCGACAGTGTCAACTTTGCCTCACTGAGCAGTGAAGAGCTCCAGAGTGTCCACATACCACTCTCTTTAGCCTTGATCCGTAGGAACGCAAGCCCCTCTTTCTCAACACCTAGCATACTCGTTGAGCCAGACCCTTCAATGATGTTTGGATGTGCCTTTCCAAAATGATATAACCAGTTCAGAGCAAAATTCAGACATGCCATGTCCTTGTTCTCTCTTGCGGTAGAGACAGTTTCCAGCATCGCGGCTACTGCCTCATCATAACATTCGAAATCAGCTTGAAGAACTGCAAGATTCATGAGGGCATATTGGTAAAACAATCGGTCTCGATTTTGCATCGTGTAGTCGAAATAGCGATGAAGGCTATCGAAGGACGAAGGGTAGTCGCCAGATCTCCATGCATCTAGAAAGCTAACAGGCTATTAGCTTATACTGAAAATTGGGGTTGTGTTGTACTCACGTCAGGTAGTGAGATAAACTGGGCGTGATTATACTATCATCCAGGAGGGACTTGAGCTTAGATTTCACCTCTATTGACATTCTTGTACCCAGTTCTGGAAAACGATTAGAAATACTCAGATAATTAATCCCAAAAACTTACTCTGCATCTGCTCCACGTGGAATTCGAGAAGCTTTTCCACATCATCAGTACTGACCGACCCAGCGGCGTTTTCCTCCTCCAGACCACCATAAGCTATGTGAGCCAAGGTTTCGGTCTCCTCAAGCCCCCAGTCTTCCTCTCCTTCTGTGAGCACTCTATCGCCAGCCCAGATGCCAACCACGCGCCCTCTCCTAGCCCAGTATGCCTTTGACGGCTGCCTCCATCTCATGAAAGTCGTCCATAACTGTAGCACATCGCCGAACTTTAATCGTTCAAACTCAATCTTAGCTTTTCGTAAGAAGCTACCGAACGGTGATATACGAGACAATAATATCATATCCCCTGAAGGTGGAGGAATCCCCATTTCACCATCCTTCTTAATGTCCTCCCGGGACTTGGCCAAGAGATTGTTCAGCCTCGCAAAAAATTCATGCAAGGCATCTAGACTGTCGACCTTCCAAAGCTTTGCAAGAAAGTGATCCCACAACGACCTTCCTGGATGCCCGGAAGCTGCGCTGTGTTGCTTGAGTAAAGTCTCGAAGGCTTCTAAATCGAGGACTGGATATTGTGGGGTAGAAGCTCTTCCTACTTGCTTGACCGAGCTTGATGGTAGCAACTGTGCAAGAACAAAAGAAAGTATAGATATTGTGGAAGATGTTGAGACAACGCCATCTGTATATAGCTCTATGAGTATGAGCAAACCGATTTTGGAAGGTGTCAAATAGCGTGTCATGGTCAAAATAATCCGACGGTTACTTTGCACATTGAAAGGCCAATATTTGATAAGTACATCCCACTGGAAGTACAAAATTATGATATCAAGTAAATATCAAGAGAACAGAGACTTGAATCTGTATTTGGGGATACAGTTATTGTTACGGTTTGAGGAAGGAGGGAAGACGCGTCGAACGCGGTTGTCGCAAGATCTTGCTGGGTGGGCTAGCTAGAGTACACACTCCAAATGATTTACAAATAGCACAACTATTGTACGGTTTGTTGCTACGTGAAAACCACATTCATGGGTGAATAATTTGGAGATCATTAAAAGTTTTTATTGGACAATTGGGTAGATTCAATTCACAACCTAGTAGTATACGCGCAAAGCAACGACATTTGGTAGGGACGTCATTGCGTAGATGCAGTAGAAGCTCCAGCTCCGGTGGATATAATGAGCCAGATCAATCTGAAGTCGATCAAATCCATTAAATTGATTATAAAATTGGTCATGAAGGAGTCTTATCAAGTTTATCTTCACCCCATCTGATTTTCTCGCCATGTTTGCTCTTCAATTGACCTTCTTCCTTTCTGCCATCCTCTTCGAGATCCGCTTCACTCAATCCATTGGTGGCCCAAATCCTTTCCACACAAAGCTGGAAATCACCAGGAACTCTATCAATTAATCCTATCCCTACGGTCCGTACCTTTTGTCTCAACATTTCACCTTGTGGTTCTACGACAACACCATGGTTCGTCCGGACAAACTCATTCCACTTAATTAAAACTGTTTCCCACTCTCCTGGGCTTCGCGCATATAGTCTGTGTTGATGTATATCCGTAGGCACAATTGATTCCGTTTGTATGTTCACAAAATACTTCCTCCCGTCACTTTTTATACGTAGGGCAAGCAAACCATACGCATCTATGTTCCATAGTGATTTCCCAAATATCGTCGATGGCTGATCGAGAGTTCTCCAAGCCGCATAGCCACTGCGCTGGATTTGAGGTCTGTTCGGGGGTAGGTCTATCGAAATGTTCCCATGGAATTTGACATGCCCATTCTTGTTTTCGGAAGAGCTAGGCTTTGCGTTCTCAGAAGGGGGTACCCAATCGAAATGCACTTTTGAAAAGCCTCCCATATCAGCATCAGAGAAGGCTTTACAGCGCTTTAGGGATTCGGGATTGTGGAAATTTGCGAGATGTAATGGAGATGTAGCTCTTCTTGTGCCTTCTGCGGTGAGTGCTATAGAAATTAAGTTAAGTAAGTTTACCTATATTTGAGAGTTGAGCTATCTGGAAGATTTACCACTTATTGATAAACGTTTAAACTCATCTACACTTCGACCAAAGAAGCCCTTGGAAAGAGGAGGAGTGACCCTCATGATGAAGGTTTTTGATATTGTTTATGTATGATCAACAAAGAATGGGATTGTCAAATGTGCTCGAAGAACCCTATATGTGTCAAGTAGTAGTAGTAGTAGTATACTGGATGCTTGCAGTTGAAGTAAGTTGAGTAGTGTATTGTTGTGCATATGGCCTATATATGGCAATTACCTAGGCTAGGTTGTACAATAAAGCATTTGCTCCCAAGCTCCCCTCCCGATGATCAGCCGTTGATTATCTCTCATGGCTCGAGCATGGTTAATTTGGGTTGTTGCTTTTAAGTGCACGTGCTAGCTGGTTGTCCTACTGCTACACTCGGAGTAACTTCGGAGCAGGAGGGGCATTTCAATAAAATTTATAAATATGAATTGAGTCAGTAGAAATACTTATTAAACTTTACATAACACAACTACATCATAACAAATCCAACAACGTTCAACAATAAACAATCTTACTCAAGATCATCCAACAATGACAGACTCAGCTCTTACCACATTGACCCTTGATGGTCTCACAAAGATCGCGGAAGGGAAAGTTCGAAATCTTTATGAGATTGATGAGAAGACCCTCCTGTTCGTTGCATCCGATCGCATTTCAGCTTATGACGTGATTATGGAAAATGTATACTTTCCTTCTCGTACTCAAGGACCAGAGCTAATGATTTATATAGGGTATCCCCTCCAAAGGCGCACTTCTCACTCTCCTTTCCGCGCATTGGTTTGAGGTCCTCACAGGTCTAATCCCTAATCTCAAAACTCACTTCCTGACTCTCTCCCTCCCCTCCTCCATCTCCTCATCCCAACACTCACTTCTCCGAAACCGATCTATGCAAGTACGTAAGCTCAAAATTTTCCCCATCGAGGCCATCGTACGTGGTTACATTACTGGTTCCGCCTGGAAAGAGTATCAAAAGTCATCTACTGTCCACGGCATTCAAATAGCTGCAGGCTTGCATAATTCCCAGGCTTTCCCCCAAGGAGCTATCTATACACCTTCTACCAAAGCCGAAGCTGGCCAAAATGATGAAAACATCCATCCTTCAGAGGCAGCCAAGATTGTAGGTGAGAAGTATGCGCAGCGCATCGAAGATTTGGCAATCAAGCTATACACTACTGCTCGGGATTATGCTGCAGAACGTGGCATTATTATTGCGGACACCAAATTTGAGTTTGGATTGGACGAGGAAACCGACGAAGTCGTTCTTGTAGATGAGGTTTTGACACCCGACTCGAGTAGATTCTGGCCTGCGTCCAAATACGAAGTTGGAAAGGAACAAGAAAGCTATGATAAACAATTCTTGAGGAATTGGTTGACGGCCGAGGGCCTCAAGGGCAAACAGGGAGTTGCAATGCCAGAGGATATCAAATCGCAAACAGCTGAGAAGTACCGCGAAGCATTTGAGAAATTGACCGGCAGAAAATGGGCAGATGCTCTCAAGGAAGACGAGTCTAAATGAACGTACTACATATGAATACATAGACAGCAATGAGGTATACCCCCCGGAGATGCTCTTAGATAATATGGCTCTCTTAACAATATCATGCTGATCTAAATACAAGTCTTGAATTACCTGTACTCTGTTGTGATTTCTTGGGAGAGGAAATGACCACTGTAGGAAGTCCACTGTAGTCAATTATTTTCAGAGGCAAATGCATATGAAGAAATCAACATCTACCAAGTAAGCACTAGGTACTTTGTAGATAACAACTTCAATACAATGCTAGGTAGACAGCTCTCAAGAATGATCAAGGCATCATTCTTTTACTGAGAGAGAAGAAAAAACCCAAGGTCAAAAGTCTTCTTATTTTTTCCCCTTAATGAATTCGATGCAATTCCCACGGTATCTAGAGCCGCAAAGTATTCTGATGCAATTGAGTTGAATTGCTTTTTGGGGGGGCACAATTGACATGGCATGATCTTAAAATTTGTAGTCAGAGAATCAATGGCTTCATACATACCAGGTACCACTAGGTACCTAGGTAGTATCCAATTCAAAACGTAGAGTTGTTGGCGGAGATCAATGAGGAGTTCCAAGCTACCGATGGCAATCTCGATTTCGATCTTGAGACGCTTCCCGCGGAATCGAGCCCCGCATTGAGACGGAACCACTTCCCCACGAAGATGAAGAGCCTCAAGATTTCATGGTATATATGAATTTGCTACCTACAAGTACCTAGATGTTTATGCGTTCCGTGTCAATATGGATTGATTGAATTATTGTTTAATCTACCTCGATAGGTAGGTAAGGAAGTGAGAATAGAAATAATGTTACAAGAGGATTAAGAATAGATTTCCTATAGGAGTTTCCAACTATTATACCAAAGTCACTATGGGAGATCATCATCGTTATCATTACCAACGTCAATATCAATACCGGTACAGAACCAATCAATCATTTGCTAAGAAGTATTCATTCAAGTCTTATTTAGTAGTCCATTTGAAAGGGAAGGAAACTTGGGAACTATCGATACATCCCTACTTATGAGGGACTCAAGTTGCTCCGGTCTCATCAATGTACTGTGAGATCAAGATGAAGAATCATTTCTTTGATCAATGATCCGTCAAAGTAAGTAGGTGTAGGGAGGAATGAATGCTTTGTATCAAGTCTGGGTGTTTTGTAGGTATTAAGTACTAGGTAGGTAGGCACTCACTCCTCACTCCCTCCTCACTCACTCCTCACTCCCTCCTCACTCCCTCCTCACCCTTATTTATTCCCGGCTCATCGTTCCTTCCCCTTTCAAGGATTCCCTTGGGACGATATTTCCGTCTCATTCCCGTTTGGCCCTTTTCGCCTTTTTCGCCTTTTTCGCCCTTCTCACTCTTTCCTTCCATCCCAACTCGGGCCGTTATATCCATAATCCATCTATCCAGGTACTTGTGTCCGCTTAATTGTAGCCCATCGCACTTTCTAGAAATCCAATATAAATAAAGCTTCATTTGTGAATCTGTTGATACTTTCCTCTTCCCAAAAACAACACACTTTTTCCACATATACCATTGTTTCCCCCCTTTTCTCTTGTTTCCTCCTTCATTTCGACTCTTTCCATACAATCTCTTCATCTCTTCTCCCTTCCGACAATCTTCTTTCCTCCATTCCTCTTTTCTCCTTCCTCTTTCGCCGATTTCTGTACAATTTCTATCCGGCCTGTTGACCGCAACAGAGCACAATTGTTAAGCTACATCTGCACAACGCTTGTCATACTTTTACTTTTCAATTCATAATTCCTACACTTTCTTCTTCTCGGTATTCAAGCTCCATTTAATCATGTCGCCTGCTACTCCCTCTTCAACTGGTGGTGGCCATGCCCTTGGTATGCACTCAACCTCATCCACCTCCGGTTCAAGTTACGATACGTCTGGTCCGCATTCTGCACTTTCTTCTCAGATTGAGCCGTCGCCTGCTAGCACATATGGTAGTTCTGCTGCCAGTGATTCTGGTATTCCTTTGACTCCTGACAATGATGGTACGTGTTTCTTCTCTCCCCTCGCCTCCTTTTCTACTCTCTTCCCCTTCACCAAACATGCTCCTTCAATGTCGCACCATGCATTTTTTCACTTTTGCACGACACCATCCTCCCCTTCATGTTTTTATACCACAATTCGCACCATCATGAGTGCATCCAATACATCTTTGCTCAAGAGGGTTGCCGAATTATATGAACCATGCATACGCTATATTTGCATACTGTTTTTTCATTTACATCTGCCATCCTGGCATTGTTCTTCATCATCATCATCATCAATCCTTTCGTCTTGATTCAATCATTCACATACTCTTGCTAACATGTTTTCAAAGGGGCACTTCTTACCAACGTTGCTCGTCTTAGCATTGATGATCATAGTGATGTTGGAGACAATGTCAGATCTTCCGGTCACCACTCTACCAGTGGTTCCAGAAACTCCAATCTGTAAGTCCCCAAACTCACATGCCTTCTAATTCTTCATCTACTAATATTTCCAGTTACTCACCACCATTTGTTCGTAATGGCTCTCAGAGTAATGCTGATGATCCATTTCAATCACCAAGCAAGAATGGCTCAAAGTATCGCAACCATGATCAGCATACTCCCAAGGCTCCAAGACATTCTCAGAGAGATATTCATGGTCCTTGGCGCTCAAGAAGCTCAAGCAACAGTTCCGAGTTGTCATCATCAAAGTCCAAGTCAAGCCACGCTGGTGCTGTTGACACCAACTACGGTGAAACCAAGCGCAAGCTCTCCTTTCATGTTCAAGAGCACGTCTCTGAAGGAACCGATGCTGCAGGTAACAGACTTAGTGGATACACTGTTGTCAAGGCTGAGGATGCACAAGCTGTCTACCCCCCTTCTTGTTGTGTTTTCGTTGCAAAGTAAGTCTTCTGCCTTCTTTCCTTTGGTGTTTCTTTTGCCTTCACAATTTTCCTAGGTGATTGATACTAACCTTTCGCAGTCTTCTTCAATCCAAAAATGAAGACTCTCTTCAAATGGCTGTCACTCAAGTCTTCCGCGAATATGGTCCTGTCTACGTCAAGATTCGCCGTGATAACAAGCATATGCCTTTCGCATTTTGCCAATATACTGTAAGTTATTATCATGATGTGCTTCTTCTCTTTGTATCTGACTATTACTAGAAGCAAGAACATGCTGAGAGAGCTATCAAGGAAGGCAGAGGTCGTTTGATCAAAGGCCGTCCATGTCGCTGCGAAAAGGCCAAGGCACATCGTAAGTTGGTCGTTCTATATAACGTTGTTCGTACTAACGCTTTTCAGGTCTCTTCTTCATTGAACGCAAGTATGGCCCGGTCGTCACTCCAAGTGAAGCCAGAGATCTTCTTAAGCGCTTTGGCAAGATTGAACTTTGTTACACTGCTTCTCACGTAGAGCGTACTGCACTCAACCTCAACGAAGGCGTCATCGTTCAGTTCGAAATGTACGATGAAGGTCAAGATGCTCAATCTGTAAGTCCAAGTTTTATGCTTCACACACTTGGTGTTCATGCTAACTTGGTTCTAGGCGTTCCGCAACCATGATCTTTACAAGCTTCAACCCATTGCAGGCCTTGCAGCACCTGCTCAGCAGTCACCACCTGCCGCAGAAGTTGATGCTACCAAGGCATACTTAGCAAGATATGATGTTGATCGTCGCTCAATTTTCGTTGGCAACCTTCCATTAGGTACTTCGGAGCAACAAATTCGAGGCCTCTTTGAGCACTATGGTGATATTCAAGACATCAGTCTACGAGAGAACGCATCTAAGTTTGAACGTGAGTTGCCCCCTTCTTTGCTGAATATCCATAAACTGACCCGCCTCGTTTTTAGCAGAAGAGAAGTTTGCTTTCGCTTTTGTCGAGTTCAAGTCGCCAATTGCAGTTGTCAATGCTGTTAATGCAAAGGTAAGCAAGAGATTCCTTTTATCTTTTTTAAACTCAGCTAATATTGCCATAGAACGGTTTTACTTTCGGTGGAAAGTCTCTACGAGTTGCTCAAAAGGACTCTGAAAATGGTGGTAGCAGAGGTAGATCCTCCAGATCGCAGCCTTTGTCTTCCACCCGATCATTCCAGTCTCCTCGTGTTGATCGACATGTAGAGCAACAAGTCTCCCCATCTGCTCAGATGTCTCCAATGGCTTATGCTTCGCCTTACGGTTACACTGCTTATAGTCCGTACTATGGTTATGCTGCTCCCTCAACTGTCTTCACTGATGGTCAAGGCCATTACTACAGTAGTGCTACATCGTACTCGCCAGCACCAGCATACTACCCAGGCTATCCTGCTAGTCCTGGATATGGCATGCGAAACCCAGCAGTGGCAACTGATTTGACCGGCAGCCCCGCTGCTCCGTCACCATACTGCAGTTATGCTCCATACCAACAATATGCACCAGCTCCATACTGGGGTATGCAAAGCCCACCAGCTGATCAGTTGGCTTCGTCTCAACAAGCATACTACCCTTATTCACCTGTTGATGTTGGTAACAAAGCTCACGATGATCGTTCAGCAACTCCCACTCCAAGTGGTCATGCCGCGGTTGTTGAGTGATCTTCCCACTATTAACAAAACCCCTCTATCAGAATTATCATTCGCAGTTACTGCCACGGTGGTACTCGTTCATCTTCATGATATCTGGGCAGCATGTTCTTTCTTACTTTCTCGGTTTTACGGCATAAACTTTGGTGGCAACCTGGTTGTGTCTTGATGTTTACCACTACTAATTTCACGGAGTTTTACGGCATTTCTTCATCTTTGCAGGGATTTGGCTTCATCTACAGTTGTGCAGGATTCTTGTCTACTAGTCAATCATGAAAGAGCATTGTGGCTCCTGGTCTGCCATTTATATGGTGACCATCTCCCTATTGATTCTCTTGCTCCTTTGGACAAGATAGACATAGGATAGAGTCTTTTCGATTTGAACAAACCATGTACCATCAATCAGCTAAATCTTAGCTTAGGTAGAGTGAAATAAAAGTATTACCATTGTGAACGTAGCTCGATTTTGTAGTGATAATATGCATGCAATAGTGACTAATGATAAATACATGACGATGTAATATCAGACGAGCGCTTTGAGCGCAGTGCCATAGAATATATATATTTATCTTTTGATTTAATATTTTTTTATGAAAAAATATTTAATAAAGTACTAAGTTAATGCTCATTGCAAAGCCTTGAGTTGGTATATAGATAATGGCATTATAATCACATCTTACTGTTGTATGACTTCCAGCACAGTTTGCGGGAGTTGGTCTCTGGACAGACGACTAGGCTATGTACTCCTCATTTGAGCCCTGTATTGAAAGGCAATCAGGGCAAAGGTAGGGAGGATCATACAGAAAGCTAAGCAATTCCGGAGGCCATAAGCGTTTGTCAAACTATAAGCAAATCCAAGTGCCGAACAGAACAGTCGCTTTCGGCATGTTGTGGTATTAGATTAGGGATGTGGCAATCTTGGGCTGCGGAATAGAAAAGAATCATGTCACTAGCAGGGAGAGTGTGATACCTGAGGGCTGAATGGCTGGAAGGCTACAGAAAGGCATTGGAAGTTCGTGGTGGTAAATGATGATTTCTGACCGAAGGACGGAGAAACGGTGGGTAGGTGTTAAGAAGGAGGATGTGTGGATATTGTGAGAGGATCAATGACGGATGTGTAAGGGGGGTAGAGAGGCGGAGAAAATGAAGAAGCGTATATTCTGGGAAATAGGAACCACTGGGTCAATCTCTGCTGTTACTAAAGTGATTTCGCATCCGTCCCGGATTCACAGCTGTCTGCGCCATGCTTCTAGAGAGAATTGCTGTCTTGATTGTACTCGAGTTCCTCGTGACAGCTTCTTTTATAAGAGTAATACGCTTAGCTCCGAGTGACTTTCCCGTCCCTCCAACAGACCTCTGTGGCGAGCCATAATATGTCATACTCGCTCACCCCGAGTGAGGTCTCAAGTGTTCCAGTCGCTTGTGAGAACTCTGAAAGGGGGGATTTATGTACAATACAAGTAGCTAACCCCCACCAATATTTTACACTGAGACAGATGCATATTGTACAGCTCCAAGTCGCCATTCATCACTCCTAGTCCATCTTCTCCCACTCCTCTAGATCCTTCAACGTAGTCCCCCTTGTTGTACCCCAGACCTGCCATTCTGTATCTTGCCAGTTTCTGTAAATCTTCTGCACAACCACATACTCTACGATATCTTTCTCACTGCTCCCCGGCAGCTCTTTTCCTCTACTATCCTTCAGTGTCATCTTTTGTCTACTTGAAACTCTAACCACTGCTTGTCGTACCACATTGCCATCGCCTCCGGGTATCATGACGGCCTTGGTCGACATTATCTTAGGTCTTCGGTTCATCTTCACAAGGTTCCATGTAACCTTTTGCCCCCGAGGCCTCGAAGCTATGCGCTGCGCAAATCTCTCAGAAAGTCCATCGGCGCACATTCTGCGCAAGCGTCCAATGTCTCCAGCAGCGAAATTTTGGTACATCTCCCTGTACAGAGCTTCGGCTGCGGGGACTATCGAACCGCGCTTCAGTTGCACCTTTCTTCGTACACGCCCGGTTTTGGGAGACATCCATTTAAATGCAGTGGTGGCGACGGTATCCCAAAATCGGGTCTTGAATCTGGTCCATTGGAATTTCAAAAGTCCTTTGGGGTGTTTGAACAGAGAAGGGCTGCTAGCTGCTATAAAAGTATCTGTGATTTCATTAGCTCGGGGGTTCAGCAGGTGCAGGAGTCAATTGAGACGGACGTACTCGGTAGAAGGCCAACGTCGGTTGCCATTCGCGTCCCCCCAATATTAGCTTGCATGCGCATTCTACGATCGGGGTGCTGTGCAGGATTGGCGGGAGATGCTTGTCGGGGGGTTATGATGGAGAAATATCGAGGGTTGGAGAGGGAGAAAGGACTCCGAGGGGTAGGGAAGACATGTCTGCGGAGAACTTGAGCCATCGAAGCCGTATCAATTCGGAGGGGGAGAGACAAAAAGCAGAAAGCTGCGTGGGAGGTTTCTCGTAAAGATTGCACCCCTCATTCCGTCAAGACGCTGTAACTTTTTTGATAACAAGAGAATATTACGATAGCCTTGGTGGCTGAATGTGGCTGTGCGTCTTGGGAAGACAGATCGACAAGGCTGAACAAGACATGAAATTGGATGGCCTTGCTTGCTGGTAATACTTTCTTGGAAGAATCTACTTGGGTACCTACGACACTTCCAACTATCATTGATTTTGAAGCAAATTTAGGCTATTCTCCTAATTGCTACTATTTGTCCCAATCATCTTTGGAGTACGAAATTTTGATTTGTTTTGCCCAAAATAGCTGCGCACACCTTATCCCATCCACTGACATAATATTCCAGTAGGAAACCCCTCACCCAAGTATATCTTGCATTCCCAGCTATTGCAAAGCGGCAGCATATGCCGTAAACACCCCTCCTTCTGGCTTCCACCCGGCGTCGTTCGCACCAAGCCCCTTTTCCTGCGTCCCCCTCTGAAATCCCACCTACCACCATATCTACTCCTCCCTACAAACCGAACCTGCACCCCGCCGACCCAGAAGGCAAAACTTCCGTCCTACATCCTCGTGTCGCCGTACTTCTTGGCGTAGCTAGAGTTTGGCATTTTCCGCTCCTCTTTTGTCGATTGCTTAGTATCGCTCCGGCGATCTGGTGGGGGTTACGATGTGCGTTGACGTTTATGAGAGAGTTGCTATGGGATGAAATGAATGCTGTCGAAGCAAAGTGGACTATTGAAAAAAGATTCAGGGTTGTTGAAGTCTTTTTGGCTGTTCTGGTGAGCAAATCTTCTATCTTACGGAAAGAAAGATCTGGTGCCGTTGTCGTTTCAGTGCTAACTTTTGATATCAGTGGGTATGGACAATTTTCTCAAGATAACTCGAAAATCTTCCATTTTGTGACAGAAGATATCGTATGCCGAAATAAAACAAATGCTAATTCGCTCGAAAGTGTTTCTCGTCCGCTTATCTTGCCTTCTTCTTCACGGACTGCTTAATGTCTAGATGGTATGTAAAATCTTCCAACACCCCTCATTCCGTAAAGTCACGACCCGAAGCTAGAACACTTCAAATAACTAAACACGTAACATATCAGGTTACTTAACTACACTCCTCAAGGTATGGGCATCTTCACAAACACAATGGAAACCCTCAACTAACTGTCACCCAGCAACGATTGTCCGCCTGCTCACCATCAACTTGATAAATGCATACACCACATCGTGGATCCTATATCTATCAGGGGGTTCAGGAGATCCACGCTTACTTCTTCCTGCTTGGATTTGTATAGCTAGTGTACGTGCCGTCACTTGATACTCTTCCGCATTTTCTGACCATAATACAGACACTAACATTTCTCTACCATTTGACTCATCCACGACTTGCGATACGGAAGGAGACTTCCTTATCGATTTCCGTCTTTTCAATTGCAAGTTTCATTAGCATGGTCAGTTTATTATCTCAGTTGTATCTTTCAAGAACAGACCTTCCGCCGCTACCATTGATTCTGCATATGGAAGAGATCTGGGGGTATGTCAAGATAGGGTTGAACTTGATAGTGTAGTATAAGACATTCAATAGATTTAATAGTCACTATTCACAGACAAGCAACTCAAATGAAGAACGAAGACTATAATGGGCCCATATGCCTTTATGAATTGATATCTTTACTATGCCAGTTAGGCATATCGGATAGAATTTACAGTCAGGTGCGCTGAGCATTCTGATCTGAATAGCGTAAAAAGAAAGAGAATGAAGACCCCGCTATAATAAAAATAGCAAAGTTGGAACATTCGCGTGCAAAGCCATCCCTTATTACCGCCCAGCGCTTTCTGTGTTGAATGCGGGGGATGATTGGGAATATCTCGCCGACATGTTTATAGAGTCTCTCGCAGCGATGGTATGTATTGAGCATGCAGGCAACCATATATGGTGATGGGAGCTTACAAGGCTGCGATGGCTCGTAACGTGTGACTGACGATTTTAGAAACCGTGGACCTAAGGTAGAATTTGATTAGAAGGGTTATGACAAGTCGTAAGCGTTGTTATCTTACCTTGATGGTCTTGGCATCAAGCTCTAAGCCATCTTTACCAGTGAGGAAATCTTGCACATCTTTGCGCTGGTCTCCTTGAAGCTGGATCACGTCACCCATGATGACATCGTTGACAATGGTGCCATTGCAAGCTGTTACATGCGACATTAGTACCTGATACCTCGCCGTTCATCTCGTATGATGAGACTTACCGAACTTCTTCTTGATAACCTTAAGAATCTTCTTTTGGTCAAATTTCTTTGGAAGTCCTTGAACGGTAGTCAAAGTCTTACGTCCATTACGCTCTGTAATTATTATTGTCAGTTATTGGTATGCAAGCCTCCCTTGATATTTTTGACCTGGTTTTAAGGGGTGTGAAATAAACTTGACATACGTTGGATACGAATATGGATATATTCTGCGGCCTTTTGGTCTCCGGGCTCTTCGTCGGCTTCGGCGAAAGGATCTAGATTCGCGCCATTGTTAGAAATTATGCTGAAAGAAGTCATGTAACGAGCAAACAAGCCAAGCTGAGATGTGATTGATTCCATCGACATTCGACAATGAGAATGTGCCACGATAACATAGATTGATTTCCTCACCAAAGACTTTCAAGTTCTCAATTTGAGTTCCGCCAGGAGCAGCCTTTGCGGACTTTGCTGGCTTGGATGTTGCGATAGGGGAGGAACCGTTCGCGTTCAACGGCGACTTTGTCTCCCCTGAGCCTTGGTCTGGTCCTGGATCTCCGGCGGCATCGGCTTCAGCGAAGGAGTCTATAAGAGATGGTTAGTGAAATCACCAAGGGCGGCCAAAGATGATTTTGGGAATCATCAGTTGTAGGTATGTGGATGAAGGTATATGCGCTGGAGTCTTCTCGTGATGTCTACTTCTCAAAGCTGAGAGTAAAAGGGGGAGAGGAAGGGCGCATACCGATCGTCTTGAGATTTTCGATGGACATAAACTCGAGTGTGCCTGGTATCTGTGGGACTGAGATACTATTTGATAAAGTTGATAGAAGGATATAGACTTTGTAAAGGGATGTAAACGGATTTGATTTCGAGTTCGAGTTCGAGGTGGGGTGATTTAGATATTGGTGGTTTTGGAAGGGTTATGTAGTGTTGTAATGTAAGAAAGGCGGTCGGTTTTGTTGTTTAAATTAAACGGGGGGGAGTTGTGTGATTTGTGGCAAGAGAGGCGGGGCGAAGCTCAATGACTAAATTGGGTAAGTGTTGTACCAATACAGTTAAAGTGGCAAGCTTAGTGTGGAAAAGAGTCATCCAACTGACACTTTTTCTCCAATGACTCTTTCCAAAATGGTAAATAATTGGTAAGTGACCACTGCCGCTTTTGAGACCGATCAGGGGTCCAGTAATTAGTCAGCATCGCCGTACTCGGTATTGTCTTCTCGAGTCGAGCCATCGTAGCTATCGTAGAGACAGTAGACAGAGAGAGATAAAAGCACCTGCAGTTGTGAATGCTTGATACCGTATCACCATGTCACCTCTATAGTACAAAGTATCGAGGTATGCATCTGGACATTCTCAAGTATTTCCCTATCAGATAACTATCATCGAATTCCAAAATTTGACACTGCATTGTCTCTATTGTACTACCACCTACCTATGTATGCGTTGAATATTGTAAGATCTTACAGTTTCATTTACTCCTTCCTACACAATATACGATATACACAAGGATTCAACTTCCTACACAATATACGATATACATAAGGATTCAACTTCACAACAGCTTTACGTAACCACTCTCCTACAACCACTCCTACACTTGCGAAAAGAAAATAGATTAGAATTAGCCCATGTCGATTATATGTACAAGCAAATGGTATACTTTGCGTATTTACCACCTACCAAAGCTTCAACTTTTGCTCCAATACCAATATGTTAATTGATACTTGAAGAAGTCACCATTGACTACAATGTCAGGCTTCCTCTCAAGCCCATTCATGCTAATCTATCCTCGTCTGATCTCCATTCATTGTAGACATCATCGTTCCCATTCTTGTCTCCGTTCCGCGAATGCGCGCTACATGCCATAAGTTCTCGAAAGGAGCTCCACCCCATGAGCGCTTCCATCCACGTAACCGATTATCGCCCATACATAAGTTGCTTCTGTGGTTCATTCGCAATCTGCGACCATTATGCCGATTGGGCTACAGGAGCACCGGGAGGTGGAGGGAGAAACATTGGAAGATAAGTCTGGGGAGCCTAAATTAGCCAAGTGTCACACCTCCATGATGAGTTTGTGAATGAACTTACAATAACAAGAGCCATCACTGCAGCACAAGTAGATTAGTATGGGCTGCCAATGTGAAAGTGGGAGAGTAAAGGTATCTTACGTGACATTCCCACTGAGAAGTATGCCGGTTGGGAGGAGGTCTTTCTCGTCTCTGGAGATTCGCCTAACCAATTTTGAATGGCGAAAAGAACCGAAGCCCTTTGATAAATTAGCATATGCCTTCCTACATCATCTTCGACATAGAAATAGATATAAATCTCATCCATTGAATTGACGTACCATCCGATGAGCTTGTTGCGAGTGAACATTGCTGCCATTGGCAGAGTGCTACCTAAGGTGCCACCGAAATCGCTGGGAGATTCTTTTGCAGCTGGAGCTTGATAGGGAATAACTTGAGGTGAGAGACTGTCAGTACTTTGAGGTAAGATAACATATATAAACATGAGATGTATAGCAAGAATTGGCAATAAACAAATACATACTGAGATCACCTCTTCGCATGTCCTTTCTGGCCGCCATGTTTGCTGAACAGGATAATCGTATGGTTGATATGATTACCAACGTGTGATATATCTGGATGCTTACTTGCACAATGTAGTTGATGAAGTCTAGCAGATTTTGAGTTCGAGATAGTATGAGAGACTGTGCTCTAGGTTTGTCATTTCATGTGAAGCTAGAAGCTTGGTATGCACATGGGTAAGATCTTACCTGTCCTGGCTGGAATTGGCGCGACCAACCTGGGGTACCGAACGAGCGAACTACGAACACGGGCCGTACACGATCACTTTTTGACTTTTTGGGTCTCTGTATCTATCTGCTGCCTCTCTCTAAGTTCCGCTCACACCCACCTCGCCTCATCTAAACACATTATTTCCGACCACCCTTCTCAACTCTATATCTTCATTCATACAATACATCTGCTATTCCGGAGTGTACGACATAACCAAGCATAATACATTATAACACGAAAAGATACATTTACATCCATCGTTGCTTTGACACGATAATAGCCTTAGCTTCTACCAAGAGAGAAACTGCGCCTGTGCGACGTACCAATACCCTATCACATCATCTAATCATCATTTCTCCTGCGGCGATTTTCAACCCAATTCAATCACTTTTGGGTCCTGAGAACTCAAATATAACTGTACAATCTCTCTATACCCTTTGCACTTCTCATATATCACTTGCGCAGTCTGTTCATTATTAAATTCTGATTACATTAAAGTCGCAGTTGTCGGTCACGGAATGGCGCAATCATGACCACAAAACCCCTCGTTGGGTCACAAGCCCAACGACAGTCGCAAAGGTCATTGAATTCAAATATTACCTCGAGGCCCTCTCCTCAGAGGAGCTTATCATCTACTTCCCCAACTCGAAGACACAATGAAGCGCTCATAGACTTGACGCTTGATGTGCCGGATTCTACATCGGCCCGTTATGGGCAAACCTCGAGAGCAGGAGGGTCGCGCCTGAAGCAGGAAATCTCAAATGAATCGAGGAGTTCTGTTCAAGCGGATGCATCAAGCTTGGTTCCTTCGACTTCAATATCAAATAGGCAACTTTTGCCTCCGCGTGGTCGGCCGCAACTTCATTCCGATGCACTTCGCATGAGAGCTACAAAATCCATTTTACCATCCGATCAAAACCATAGCCAGACACCTGCGAAACCGTTCGCTTTCCCTGTTAGGCCCGGGCAACATCCTCCCCCTTCTCTCGACAGGCCGAGCCCGTCGATTGGGCCTACCGGGAAGAGAGATGCTCGTCCAAAGCCTTTTGTTTTAGAGGTTCCTTTGGCCGCACCTTCTTATTCACCGAATGGTAAGTCCAGCCATGATTAGGCAATATCCCAATGCCATTTTAATTCTTTTAACCTCTCAATAGGTCATGCAGATTTCTTTCCGTGGAACGGTAATCACGCAGAAGATCAATTCTCCGAACCGGTCATCCGCCAAGGCTTCTTCGACAAGTCGCAAATGTCACAGAACGAGACAGGTTCCGCAAAGGCCTCCATATACCCATCTTTAAAACACAAAAGCGGCCTGCAAACTTTATCCTCGTTATTCACAAGCGTTCTAGCTCAGCGAAGGGCCCATGGAAATATCACAGCCGACTCAACCTTCAAGCCTCCGCCGCGTGTAACGGTCACAGATACGAAGAGAGAGATATGGCTCAAAGATCTAGCTAACCCGACCATATCACTCCGTCGCCTTAGTCGATCGATTCCTCATGGGATTAGGGGTAAAGTGCTCTTGGAACACGCTCTCAATAAAAACATTCCCATCGAGCGGGCTGTCTGGTTAGCCAAATGTGTTGGTGCAAATGAACTGCGGTCTTTCAAGAGAAAAGGTGCAGGTGGTACCTTCGCTATGGGAGGAGAAGCGAAATGGGTGCGAGATTTCACAGTTTCTGTTGAACAAGTGTTGGAAAACATTATTGGGTCGTGCGGAGAAAAGGACTTTCGTCGCAAGATCTACTATGCGTAAGTATAGCTCTCTTCTGTCCTTGCGCATTCACTTACGAGCATGACAGGATTCGTTTGGCAGCTCACTTTCATGCCGAATGCCTTCTGGATCGCGAGCATTATATAGATTGGATATTATCTTCCCTAGAGACGACTTCTCAAGCAAAATTGCCAATGTGGCTATTGATTGCCCAAATGTATTGGGAAGATATTTTGAAGTATCGGAGGTTCGGACGACGATTCACAACTGTTTTGTTGAATCGATTCTCGGAGGTATGGCATCATCATTCATTTCTCCCTCACACGGCTGACAGTATTTCTCCCAAGACAATCAAACATCCAGATGCTGATATACTGGGACCTTTGATTGGTCGTTTGCGCATACTTCTAACTAAATTGATGACTTCAAATCCGGACAATTTTGTCTCTCCTGAGATTTGGTCCAAGCACAGGGAAGTCCTACAGGCTTATCTCAGCTACTCGGATGAGCTTCCCATGTCTGTTTGGGATGAGATTAACCGCCGCAATATGCGACTCACTACTCTGGCCCCTGAAGCCCAGCATCCTCCTCAACAACGCCTTTTCAATATACTAGACAAGTCACTTTTCACCCTGTTCACACCCGAGATCATAGATATTTGCTGGCAACTTGATGATGACAAGACGGCTCTTGTTCATGCAATTTTGGATTGGTCGACATCATGTTACAGACCTGGACACGCAAAAGTATTCATTGGTGCTCGCATTATACGAGCTTGGAGAAGACTGGGCGCAGACACGACTGCGGCCACGCTATCGTTCCTTGACTCCAGTGCTTGCGAAATTGGGCGCAATAAGGCTTCGTTTTATCACCTCGTTTCCGAGCTAGCGAGATCGAACGACTTTTGTATTCCGACATATCTTCAGTGGCTGATCAGCCGTGGAGGTATACACGATCATTCCGACCTGGCACCAGGCGGTCCTTGTGGAACGAGGCTTCTTGCAGAACTTCCAATGCAAAATTTGAGCGAAGAAATGGTCGGGTTGCGCAGGTCTTTACTTTATCGTGCCGAATACCCAATAGAGACCGAGGACCGTAAGGTAGCGGCTAGTATTTCTAATATAAGCAACGCCTTCCGAATGATGCCAATAGCTTCAGAACGGCGATTTCCTCAAGCAAACCAGGACTTCAAGGGCTTAGATGATATCCAATCGCTGAATCGCACAAGCAAATCCCACATTGGGTCTTGGCTTCTTCGCGAAGTTGAAATACAAATGCTACCATCAAGCAAACCATTAAACCAATGGGGAAATCCATCACCTGCAGCTCATGATACTTGTGGACTGACGGCGGCTGCGTTTGGCATGGTGCGAGACTTCCTGGAATTTGTAGATGATTTCACTATGCTCGCCGAAGTCATAAAGATTGCCACAGCCTCAGCTGATCCTCATACTATCTCGTCGTGCGCCGACACACTCAATATGCACGCCGAAGTGTTTGCTGGGATCGGAGCAATCAAGGACCTGTTTGATGTCCTTATTAATCGTGCACGCTCGTTTGCAGATGATCGCGACATTATGCCACGAATTATTCTGGGATCCTTGTTAGACCTTTCATTCAGAATGCCCGAGCATCAACTGCTTACCGCGCAACTCGCTCGCCAACTTGCTCTGAGTGATAGAAAGTGTGTCGCCGACGCTTGTTCTCCGGTATCAGATCATATGGCAGGTGGATCTCAAAACAACGAAGCCGAGTTCGTAGATGAAATCGAGAAGCTTCTTGCTAATGGTACAAGCATCGATCGAGGAACCATGGACCGAATTTTCCAAAGAGTAACCCGTCATTTATCGATCTCATTGGATAAGTCACCAGAGCAGCAGCGAAAGTGTGTATCATTGTTGACAACTTTAAGAGATTTCAATCCTCAGTCATTTGATTTATTGATGGCTAGCTGGCTGTCCTATATTCAGAAGTCGGAACATCGACCCAGCATGGTGAAAATCTGGGGCCCAATGATAGGACTGGGTTGCCTTTCCATGAAAGATCTGGTTAATGCCAGCTTAAAGAGTGAAAAGGACGATCCCAACTCAACACAGAATGTGAACACGATAGTATCTATGGAACTACTGGCCTTGATTGCGACCCCACTCAGCTTACCGGAGATCTTGACACCAGACGAAGCATATCGCTTCCGGATTGTGCAAAGTCGTATGCCAATTGACAACCCTGAACTAACATTAACTGTTATCCGATCGGCAATAGAGGCGTGTTCAGCAGCTGTCCACGACATGCAGTTTGATACTTTGAATATCTTAGGTAGCTCAGCTATGCATGACTTACTTCAGACACTAGTCTTGGTTGGCGGTGATATGATCGGCAAGATCATAGTGCACCCTTTGTCCTCGGGAACTGCCAGCCAAGAAGCTTCAAAAGTATTGGGTGCCTCGATAAACAAGCTTCTTGTGCCTACGTATCAAATAGAGGCTTCCAATATTTCAGTGGGTGATGCATTGAAATCTGCGAATTATCTTAATCTTCCATTTTGCCAACTAAAGGTAGCCTCCACCTTTCGCTCGGGAAGGGTTCCCCAAGCCACTCCACGAAACATGGTCTCTCCTCAGCTCGACGACCTTGATCGTGCAGTCGAGTCTGCGATAATGGCGGGAGGTACGACATGGGCTTGCATTGTTCCATCATTGGATTTGACTGCCGTGAATCATTTACGACGTGGTGCTGAGACCCAATTGCTTCGGCTATTCCATGCTGCCAAAGCATCGGGCTATTATGATATTTTAGAAGAAGAGCACCAATTGTCGAAAGCAGAAAGCTTGATGGCCATACTCGATTTAACAATAGACAAGATATATACTGAGAAAGTCAACACGTCGCATAATTCGCAAAGTTGCTTTCCAGAAATTGTGACTTTACTTAACAACGCCTCGCAATGTTTTGCTAGCGCACAGCCAAACAGTTGTAAGGTTACATACCTTACGAAGTGGCTACCATTGCTATTATCTTTCGCAACCTCTCAAACAGTGGCATTAGAACCATCGAAAGTCGGACATGAACATCGGGGAAGAGCAATCCTATTTTTGACAGCAATCTTTTTGGATCTATATCGTTTCAAAGCTAACACAAAAACCCAAAATCTCCCACTACAGCAGTGTTTCGACCTTATTCTAAATATGGTAGATGTCCTCCCTGACGACATTCGTCAGCAATGCAGTCGAAACTTCCGAGATACAGCCTCGAACCCAATTACTAGCTATATTTATAGTATTATGGCGCCGCCATCTGACTGGTTGCACATCTATCAATCCGGCTCAAAAGCTACTGCTACTGCAAGGAATAGCAGTAATACAAACACGGATCACGCAAAGGATTCGTGCCGCCAGTCATTTCCTTTCACAATGAAACGCTGGGAGATGTTGGGAGAACCAAGTGCTAACATGGGAGAGAATGACACGAGTCTCAGTTTGACACTGTTTGCGAGTAGGAAAGGAGTCAACTGAGGGTCGGCTCTGTTTATAATTTTATTACAAATCACCCTCGATTGTACCACATGGTAGACACATGAGGAGCTTATTTTATATCAATAATGTATTCAATTAGGACTGCCCTACATGCTGTCAAGACATGTCTTCAGTGACCTGAAAGATCACGCCCTGCATGATCTTTTCTTAATCCAAAATCAGCGAGCATAGAAACCTTGATACCCCTTTGATTCAACCATTGTACCGATATTGGCATCAGAGCTGAGCATATGACCCTACGAAAATGATCGTGATGTAGACCACCCCCTGACGTAAACTCGCTTGATAGACCGTAAATACTCGTTAATGGGCCCGTGCCTTACAATAATAGCATTTGAAATACAGTGGCATGTACTTTGTAGAATGTCTTGTCAGCACATAGAGACTTGATGCTAAGGGTTCCCTAGCCTTGTTTCTGTTCCAAAGGTAGGTTCATAATATGAGAGGCTATGGTATCTCGTTAAAGACTCCCTAAATCAATCAACCATGCATGGTCTTCTTCGCCTCAGTCGTCGTCAAATATCTGGTAAGTGTTTTTCAAAATAGTGTCAACGACACGAACCTGCCACCCAGCGTCTTGCATGTTCGGTCCTGAATTAGCACCCATGAGTGTAGGGCCAAAGACTATGGCCAAGTTGCTTGCAGTCATCCTGTTAGATGCCGAACTCTCCTGTACTCTATTTAAATGTAAAGTTAAGGCTCGAAGGGTAGCGTAATTAGGATCAGGAAGGCGATTGATGATGGCATGTAGAGAGTCGCGACGGACTATTTCATCATCATGCTCTGTGCTTATGTTAGTAGGGGAACAGTCAAGTGAGTAGATTTAAAAGAAAACTTACTTGCAGCCTCGATAAATGCAGGGTATTGATCGATAGTCAATAAAGGGTCTGGAAGTTCGCGAAAAAACTGCTTTAGAAGACCAGCCACACTATTGACATCGTGAAAGAAGCTTTCCGGGTTACGGAAGTCCACCTTAGATGCATCTGCGAATTATTAGCAAGACTGTCTCAAACAACCAATCGAATTGCCCAACTTGCCGTTATCGAACATTGCCTTGATATTCATTATATGAGACGCGGTACCAGATAACCGGTATATTCCTTCAACCTCGAGTCCAAAGAGGTCAACTGCTTGGATACACTGGTAGACAATCATTGGAACAGCAGAGCCATCTCTCTCAAAGAGCTCCTCGAGGCTAAGACCAAACACTGGTTTCAATGGTGCTAGGTGAGTGTTGTTACCTGGAGTTGGAGCCGATCCTGGTCCGAATAATGGTGCCGAGGATGGGCCATGGGACACTAGTGCATGCGTTGTAGGATTTTGCGGTGTCTGTTGTATTGCTGTCTCATTTTGAGGTTGTGGCTGGAATGGCAAGGTTGATATCTGGGGGGGTCCATCTGCACGAGGTGACCAGGTATTGAAGTCGGGAGAGGTAGATACTGGGTTAGTGGGCGATATAATAGGTGCAACAATGTGTTGCGAAAGGGATGGGCCATGACTAAAGCTTCTTTCGCGCTGGTGAGTTGGGGGACTGCTTTGATTGAAAGGTTGGCTCATATGAACCTGGTGAGATGGCTGTGGTGGTATTACGGGCCCTTGTCGAGCTTGAAGAGCGTTGGGATCTGATTGTCGCTGAGCGACATTCGGTGCGGGTTGCAAAACCTGTATTAAAATTAGCTGGACCTAAATCAATGAAATTGGGAATCTTCATAGCTAACCGGATTGCGCTCATATTTGATTTCCGTTATCCGGGATTGCATATTACCAGCGAAGCTACTGATGTAGTTGCTCAGGTCCTTAACATTATCAATTGCATGAACAACTTCACGGAGACTACGATTTGATGTCCCTTGCTCCTTTGCTTTGATAGGGCTTATGTTCAGGCCATTACTTAAAAGTAGCTTTTCGTTAAAGGATGCTGTTCAATATAATTAGTGTCATGTGTAGTATAGCTGAGCCCTCGTGACTTACCAAATTTCTGCATCTGCAATGTCAATGCAGAGTCGCATTCCTGAATGAGATCTTCTAGAGCTTTCACAGCCTCAGGTCTTGATTTCGACCAGAGCTCAGTTCGTTGGCTTTGCGCAGCCTGTACCTTGGACGCATAATCTGCATCGGCAGCCTGGACTTTACGGAGAAGGTCTTCTTCATGTTGCGCTGCCGATTTGGGGCCTTTGAGGCCAAATATCTTTCCCGGTTGCCTGTCTCCAGTGCGGGCTCTGTCGTACTCATCTGCCAGAGAGTCGTACTTCGCCTTCGACTTCTTCATGGCAGCTTCGGTGTCGGCAGCACGTTGTTCTGCTGCTAACCCAGTATTCTTCCAATGCTTTCTGCCCTTCTCTATATTCGAAGCCATTTCAATAAGATCATCATGCATCTGGTGTAGAGACACGCCAAATTGAGCCCCATTCTCGGCCATTCGCTCGTGTATAATCAGCACCTCTTCGTATGACTGTAGAAACGATCCGTGTCGATGCTCTGGTCTGCGAATATTATCTCCAGTTGCCTTACACAGCTTTTTTAACCCGTTCGAATGTTCCTCTTCCATAATGGACCTTTTCTTGAGAAAGAGTGCGAATTCCTGTTCCGCAGAGTCAGCTTTATATCCACGCAGGCATTGAAAGTTGGGGAAATACCTTTGCGGAAGCAATACTTTGTTTCAGTCGAGTTAACAAGGTTGATATTCCAATCTGACGCCATGGACACGTTTAGCTTTCCTTTAGCAAAGGGAAGAACCTTAGACAATTCACTCACCTCCGAACTTGTAACATCGTGGACTGCTTTTGCGGTTGCGTCTTGAGGGGTGGCAGGTCTTCCGGTTGTCTCGCCCTGGTTGCCGCCATTGCCAGCAGCATTGGACGACGATGTGGTATCGAGTCCGATGTCCCCTCCAAACGACATTTTGCAGATGAAAGATGCGAGTCGCAATCAAATGGCTATGTGTGGCTGTTATATCTGGGTACCATGCGGTATTTTCACTTGTAATGGTAGTAACTCTGTTGTTAATTCTGTTGTTGGAGGGATTTAAAGTTCCTTAGGTATGTAAAGGCGATACTCGGGAATCTACGAAATACCCATACCCATGTGGTTGCTGTTATGAGTGACCGGGACCAAATGCGACTGGATTCCGTGCAACCACGATAATAATAAATAAATAATAATGGTATAGTTAATCAATCGAGATTAGGGAGACGGATATTCATTGGATTAATTAACAAACTTATGGTTTATATAAATATATCCCCCATACTCGTTGATATCATAGGAATTTGACGCTTTTCTGATCGAGATACCCAGGGAGGTATGTAAAGGTCGAGGAACTCGAGCTCTGTCTATTGTTCGAGAATTCTAATCGTTTTATCGAGGTGATTCGAGTAGGTAAATGTTTTTATGTGACTACATATATATATACATTATACGCGCACATCACTCGAGCAGTCGATAATCCGTATTACCTCATCGAGTGCATCTTTGGCAATTAGTACGCCTATTAGTGTATTGACTACCTTCTTAGTACAGGTATTCTTATATTGACTACCGGTACCTCACTTCGAATCGCTAGCAATGATAGATTGCCTTATTGCTTAACTACCTCGAGGTCAAGGTTCCATATCAGATATTTGTGGGTATTTTCCCATGAGGCATTTTTGAAATGATATCGGATTGTGACTTTGGAGGTTGATCCATTTATAGCCCTAACCGGCCATTTACATTTTCAAGTGTGGCAGCGGCACCGACCTAGGAAATGCGCAAATCCTACTCGACTACCTACTAGCTGCCATTCCGCCCTTGCTACTCTTCAGAACTAAGAAGAGCATAGCCCCGCCAAGATAAACGTCAAAGAGGACTCTTGGCTGCACTTGATGCTATCGAAAGGACAAGCTGGGATCTGCTTTCATGAATATATAGCACTTACCAACTCTCAAGATCGCGAAATGTCATGTTCTGGGAAATTGACCGTTTGCTTCACCAAGCAGAGTACTTTTTTTCTATCTTGAACAACAAATTTCAATTTGCACTCAGAGATCACTGAAGCTGGTTCAAGGGACACCTGTCCTGTAGAACCTCCTTTGTCAACTATAACGTGGGACTGCGGGAGTATGGGCCGTCTGAATATCGTAGTCACTTGAGGACACAGACAGAATCTTGCCTCTTCGGCGACGAGAGCAGATCTGAATCTTCCCGCGAGTTCAAAAAACCGACCCACTGCATTGTTTCATAGAGACAGCCCATGTGCTGGCAGCTAAACCAAAATTCTACGGACAACGGAAAATAAAGTTCATAGAATTGCAGTTCAAAGTTAGAATTGTATTGGAATGGGTGCACACTTTATCTCGAAAATGTAATGATTCCGGCTATCTTTCTGTGTAGGCACAATTTTTGTAATGTCTCTCACGGACCGAAGCATGTTAGACGCAGTTTTGCTGTTGCATCAAGGATCGCTCTTCGCGAGCTGCCTGAATATCACAAGGTTGATACCAGGAATCTGAGCAACCATCATCTAGAGGTGGTTGAGAGATGCTGCTGGTCTGGAGACACTCATCGAGTTCCGTAAGCGGTGCCATTTAGCTACTTAGATAGATATTCAAATACCATGAAGGAGTACACGTGGCAGACACTTCTTAATTATCTCAGTTGTTCACTTATTGTTCAGATGTGTAAGATTCTAAATTTACGACTTTTGAATTATCTCCCATATTCAATCTCCGAAATGGCTATAAGCAGTACCGATGTCATTGCTAGATATGCATACATGTCAGCGACACGAAACCCACCGCTGACGATTCTCTCCGTGGTGCTCCTCTTAACAGAAATCCCCCTCATAGATTCAAGGGAGAATCACTTCCATCGATAGTAGATGAAATATACTGTAAAGCAGTGAGAATCTTCACAAGTATTGATTCATTGGATATACATTTTTCTCGTTGCTGGCCTCAGTAGGATGCAAGGCAATAGTGATGACCTAATTGCAAAAGTTACTAAAGCTGACAAGTCACTCTCCAGTGGCTTAGGTATGTTTCTCATAAACCTTACACACTTTCATTTTTTTCTCTCCTTACAAATGTCCCGTGGCTGATCGTGGACTTCTATGCACAGGGCTGCCTTCCAAATAATACATTGACGTATATGCTCTAAACTGTCAATCAATATGAACAATCCACCAGTTGTTGGTTCAGAAAAAGTATTATCGAGCTTAGTGTCTTTGGTTTCCTTCGCATCAATCCTCTCCTATCCAAACTCCGCCCAAAACCGGTGTCCACAATCGCAAAGTTTTCCATGGTTCGAATTCAAAGAAGAAAGACTAGAGAAGAACTAGGCGCGAGTGCGGTTAAAGTCGAGATCTCTTGTCAAGATTTCTCGCAACTCAAACTCAAAACCCAGGGAACCCTCCATTTGCACTTTTCTCATGGATTTCTAGAAACTTCACTACAAGCAGTGACACCACAGTCACAATTCTTCGTTCCTTATTTTAATACTTGCTCAAAAATCTTGTCATTATGCAACCCTTAAAATCAGAAGTTGCAGCGGCTCATAGAGCAAGTCTCCCCTCAAAGCCTCCAACGTGGAAAGAGACTCAAAGCCTACACTATCTCGATGCTTGCATCCTGGAGGCATAAAGGATTCATGCCTCTACGTTGGGAGTAACTTTTCGTTACTTATGATCTAAAAACTTTTGCCAGGCTTACTTCGGCAATTCGAGGTGCGAAATAACAAATTATATCTTTGGGTTTTATGGGGCCACAATGGATTTAGTTGGATATACGAATTCTGGGTGGCTTACTTTTTCGCGTGCTATAGTTCTCTCTCGCACATCCTCATGCAACCTTGGCAATTGATAACAGATGGCTTGTTGTTCAGACGAGTCTCCTTGTGAACCTGAAGTCGGGTATTTGAGGGAATGATGAAACGTCCCTACTATCAACATGGGTCATTCTCGAGAATTCGTGAGAGATACAGTGGAATCAGTATCAATCGTATGCGGATGATGTGCTGCATCTCTAGTCTACATCACACGGCTATAGTTGGATTATGATCGAATTATTTTATGTCGCGAGAAAATACTAATGATGAGTTCGTGAGTTTGATGAATTGTGTAGTTTATGGAAGTATACATTAAATGAATTGCAATTGGTATAATTTCAAATGGTGCATTCTACAGAACAAATTTGGTGTCGTGAAAGGCCTAGGATAGCAGATCGTTATTTTTCAGCAAAGACAATCCCCATGCATAGGCGATGGCATCATCTTTGTTGACAACATCACTCTTTCTCTATACAGCACGAAAAATTCAAAAACATTCACCAGAAATACGCAACAGTATCTTTCCCATTGATGACAGCCCTCTTTTCTCTTCGGCGTTGACAGCCCAGGAATAAGCAGCCAGCATCATCATTATCTACCGTGCTTCTTCTCGCGAGAGGAGTCATGACATCTATGAGGAGTCGGTAATCTTCACATCGAAAGTGCTAAGGAATACAGTTCCTGAGCTACTATTCACCCAGAGAGGCCATTCTTGCAGTGTTAATAAGCCGAGAGTTTATGCGCTACAACAGTCGAAGGATCATACATATCGAGCAGAGTTAAATTCAGCAAAAGGAATTTCAATTGCTCACTGTGACACTGGTCTCGGACTTGATGGTGGTCGATCCAATCATCGAGCTTGCACATTGTTGTGGGATATGCCAAGCGCTGATATAAGTACTTGACCGGGCACTGGGCTTAATGGTCTTTCTCAAAGTTCACTTATACTCGTACAATACCGACATATTCTTCCGAAAAGAGCATCATGCGAGAAACCACCAAAATTGCCAACAGATGAAAAGTTGCTGCAATGTAGGTCGCATCAATGATGTCAGAACATCTGACTTCTCAGCTCCTATGCCTATTCCCGTGTAGTTGATTGATCGTATAACATCGAGGAACAATTCTACTCAGATCTGCAAGTTCTCCGTTTCCGGTCAGCCCGAATAGTACGGTAGGTGATCATTGACAAGCTCTCGACTTCGACAGATGACGGATACCCACCATGAAGATTAAGATTATCGGAAACCTAGTTTCTACACAACAATTGAACAGTAACCAGAGTTCTCATTGCTGCACATATCCGGGGTCAAACGTTTTTCCAAGGAGCGATAGAACTATTTCAAATCAGAGAATCTTTCTATCAATGATGAGACAGGACCAAGGGGGGGGCGGGCTCTGTTCTTTTTGCTGACGCTGATGAAGAAATGAAAGCACACCATTTTGAAAGAAAGGCTACTAGCGAAGTGGAAGAATATTGACCGACTTCTGCAAGATATAACTCGCCGAAAATTGGCATACGTTGTTGATGATCAGACTATTGACCTGCTACGCTCTGGGTATTTTGTCATTTGTAGCTTTGACTGTGAGATATCACCGGCATACCACACAATCAGAATCACTCCTTGATAGATGAGATTATCTCACAAAATCAAAGGACTCGTTATGTTAGTGATAATATGTTATCTTATTTGGCGTGAGCGGATTTCGCCAAACTGACTGAATACTTGGGAGTGTAAAAGCCCGTTCTCGGCTTTAGGTCAAGTCCCTATACATAGCCACCCAGCAATGAGCTAGACAATGAGTATCACAAACTTTTGTGGATATGTACTTTCAACTACTTGTATGCTCGCGGGTTGTGTGTAAAAAATCGTGATTAACACTCGCATTTCAAACGACAGGCAACGATTTTTTAGTCAACCCTAAAAACCTGCAGGCAACTGAAATGCAATCCCTCAATTGAGACAGAGGTGGTGGCGTACAGTCTGGCACATTCTGAAAGTAAAGATTTAAGACGTTTTACTGATCGTGGTACCTTGAAGTAGCCTGTCGAATTCGAAATTTGCCACTGCATACAGAAGGGTCACCCAGTCTATCGTAAGAGTTCGAGCGGTGCTGAGTTGTACAAACAAAAATCTTGTGCAAGCGATATGATTTCATAATTAAGCTGTCTTGAATAGTATCTAGTAGAGTCTATGGAACTCGAATATTGTTGTTAACATGAAAGAGCTCGCCTTTACATGATGTGCAGAATTGATTCCTCCCTTACAATATAAGTGGTTGGCGGAAGGAAATTAATCTATGCCTGCTTTCGCCATCATAAGCTCCTGAAAATGCACCAAACATCGATTTGGAAAGTATTAGTGATTGGCCAAAGGATGGAGATATCAGCCAATTGGGCTAAGGCTTGCGTGTACTCAGAGATCGAGTATTTTTCTAGACAGTGTAGGCAATAGTATACTATAGTAAAACGGTGGCGTGTATGAAGCTTTTAATACAACAGATAGTACATATTGAACAATTGAATACTCATTACTATGGATATCACTTAAGATAGATATCTACGAAGATATATAGGAAAACTGAAATATAAAAATCTAATCCTAATAAAGTTTAAATAATTAAAAGATTCAGTACATATAATAACTAACTAAATATATAAAATTAATAATAAGATTATTAAAGCTTTCCTCTTTATTTCAATTAATTAATTCAATAAACCCTTTTCTTTAGTAATTCAATAGTTCTATAATATTAATATTTAAAAATATAAAAAGATCAAAATATTCGATAATATTAATAAAATCTAGGAATAACCTTATTCGTATATTTCGGCTTATTTTATATCAATCAAAAGTCCGTATTTTCATATTTTGTTAATGATATTTAATATTATTCTAATATTAAATATCTTCAATAATATTATACTCTTAGACTAAAAGACGTCAAGCTAACAGGTACATCAAAAATACATGAAAGAATGATTTACCATGCGAAATCCGGTTGAGTCATCTCATTTCTTAAGGGGATCTGAAAATAATCTATTCTGGACCTGATGTTCAATCTTATCACCAGCTAGCTCTGTATTTCTGCGGATAGTATTGATTCAAGCTAATTCACTCGAGCAGTAGAACTCGATATCAAACACGTCTGTAGCATTCTACATACACGATACCATTGCTGCAAAAGTCACTCATCTCAACATTACAAGTAGACACAATTCTCGCCAATATATAGAAAGTTCGAAGTTTGATTCCAAACACAATTTCTAATCCATATAAGAAGCTCTTGATGTGCTTATCCATCAGTCATGAAGGATTATCTATATCACTGATTAGGAATTTTTATTTTTATTATGTTGACACCGATCAATACATATCGATACTCAAAATTCATCGAATAGATCAACATTATCCTACTCGATTAAAAAAATACTGTCAATCGCTTGTCCCAATACAAATGTCCGGAGGAAGACAGTCCGAAATATAATCTGAATTCTGGCAGTTGCACACGATTATATGCATGCAGTATTCAGCTATTCCTTCGACAATTCCTTTATCAATGCCAAGAGACTCCTTCTCCTTCTCCTTTTGTACAAGATTTTGGAACCCATCAACATGATGCATGGGTTCCTCGGTCAGAATATGGCATAGATATTGCAACGGAAAGTCGGTGTTGACGAAATGTGAGCATGTAAGGGTCTACATAAATACTACCTAGGCAACTCTCAATTCTCAATCTCGTCGTCCCAACCGGCTTTCGAGCTTATTCTCCTCAATATTGAAAAGTTACATAGCTTGAAAAATGGCCATTCTCCCAGGCGCTTTCCCAGACAATGTTTCCTCGGAGGTTAAAGCATTCCTAGAAAAGTATTTCCAGCTCTCTAACGCAGCATCTTCGCACAATAATCATGAAGCAAGTATGTTATTCATTGTACATGTTGGGCATTTACTAAACAGATTTGAAGACGAACAAGAATTCGCAGAGCTATTTTCGAACGATGGCATATATGAATTTGCAGAAGAACAAAATGTGGGGCGCGACGGTATATACTTCGTCCTAAGTCATTTTGGTCATTGATTAACTTCGTTATGTAGCAATCATATCTTTTCGCAAAAAGCTTTTCGCTAATGTTCCGCATCGTGAGCATCCAGTCGTGAGGATTTTTACCTTTGGATCAGATGATATGAACCTGATGTGTTACGGGACCGTTGGATATAAATTATCTGATGATACAGTAAATATGCAAGAGTGGGCAGCACGATACGAGATAGTAAAGACTGGACCAGGTGACTTGAAGTTCAAATATGTCCAAATCATAGTCGTAAGTATCTCAACTCATGACGGCACCTACAGGCCAAAGTCGATCAACGACTGACAAGTTTTCACGTAGAGCCCCGCCCGAGATTCTTGAGACTCTTGGAAAGAAATTGAGGAATCTGGAAGATCGTGGAAGTTACCACCTCATTGAGATCTACTTTCAACGGAAAGAAGAGCTTTTGTTATATAATCATTATCTTCTCCGCCCCGTACAGTGCGTGAAAGAACGAACGATCATATATATGCTTTGAGTTTTATTTCTTCGCTGTGCCTTCCACTCGTTTCTTGAACATTTCTACTGTGACTACCAGCTAGATTGTCATATTTCTTGGTAATATCTTAGACCTATGATAGAAACTAATATATATGTATATACATATATATTTATCTTGATCGGAGCTTCATCTCTTGTAGGCAGCTGTTGTCCCCATTTACAATTGAAATCGAAACAAAAATAGAAGTGAGATCGTTTGAATATTACGAAAGGAACCATAATTAATTAAAGTAATCTTTGTATGAAAACTTTACTAAATTTCTTTACGTGAAGATTTACTTGAAATAAGATGAATATAACTTATTAGTAGTCTAAAAATCATTAGAACACATGCTTTTTGAGAAAGTATAGTTAAATTGTGATTTTTATTTTCAAATAATTTTAGATAATTATTAATGATAATATCAGGGAGCGATCACCTGATAGGGTTTATATAATAGATCTACTGTTTCGAACGTATTCGGAATACTCCACGCTTTTATAGGCTAGCGGTAAAGTAGTTAATCCTAATAGATAATAGTATTAAAAATATAAGAAGTATTTTAATAATATAATAGTAAAGACTCGAGCGTAGTAATAATCAACGATTAAGAGATTAGTCTATAAATATATTATATTAAAAATCCATAATATATAGGATTTAAAATACAATTTATAACTAAAAGCTAATTGATCAAAAAAAAAGTATAGATATCTTATATATAAACAGTAAAATATTTGAATTTAAAAATTAATAAATCAATTAATAAATCGAAAATAAACAATTTATAAATTAAAATTAAAAAGGATGTTAGAATTATATTAATTAAAAGCTTTTTAATAATATAATTTTTCTATTAATAAGTTACAATTAATAAAAATAAATAATGAATAATAAAAAAAATTAAAAAAGATTAAAGATTGAAAAATTTTAAAGAATCGAATAAATGTTTTTGGATTATGTTTAAAAAGGTTAAATTTTGTAATAAAAACTAAAGAATGAGAAGAGAAAGGGATAGGAAAAGAAAGAAGAAAAGAGGAGAGGAAGGAGTGGATAAAAGTGAGAAGAGTTTAGAGATTTCGAAGATTTAGAAGCGGGAGACGAGGGAGAAGAGGTTAGAAGATTTGACGATTGAGTTTAGAACGATTTCGAAGATTTAGGCTTTGCAGTTAGGCGTGACGCTGCGCTTCGTAGCGCGTAGTAAGAGGCTAGCGAAAGATACTATTATTATATTAGTATGATGATTGTTATGTAGATTATTATTATTATGATTATTCTATTATTATCTTATTATTATTATTTTTGGTATTGGTATTATTCATAGATCAATTATAATAAAAAATAATTATAATAATATGATAATTATAATAATATGAAATTAATATATGAAATTTTATAATAATTCAAACTTTTTAATACTTAAAAGCTTTATAGAAAAATTTCTATTATAAACAAAAGATTTCGAAAATATATACATATATATATATATCAAAGCTTTTCAAAAAGATTTTATTTTTACAAGTTTGATTTTTTAGAAAAGATATATTAATATAAATATTAATGTTCTATTATTACATCCATTTTTTTTAAAAAAAGAAAGCTAGGTCTTTTGAAATATTTATAATATATTTAATATAGATATATAATATTATTACAAAATACTAATCTTGATAACTATTACCTTATATAACCAATAATATATTATTAATTGTAATTAAAAGAAATCATCTTTTAATATATATTACTAAAAACAATAATATTCTAATATCATTAGACTTATTATTTCAATGTCATTCAAATTCTAATATATTAAATACAAATTGAAATCAATTATATAATTATCATATTCTATATTAAAAGATTAGATTCTCTTATTGTTAGTATAACATTCATAAAATAAGAGGAAATAGGAAATAACAGATATTAAAAAGAAATTATATATTATTAATATGTTACAAAAGAAAATAAATATAAGGTTCATCAATAATGAATTATGAATTATAATAAAATAATAATTCTCCAAAACAATTCGAAAAGCTTAAAAATAAGGATGATTTTTTGAAAGAAATATAATACGATATTAAAATTATTTATAACTTTTCTAATATTTTAGAAGAAATTAAATCAAAAGAGGGAAATTAATATGATAAGATAAGAAGTATAGAATTTTTTTTTAGAGATTTTAAAAGATTTATAAACAAAATAGTTTTGAATAAGATAAATAATTTAAAATATTTGAGAAAGTTATTCAGAAAATTGTTCGAAAGTCTTGTTAAAAAAATAAATTTAAAAAATAGATTTTATTTCGTTTTCTCATTTACTTCATTCGATTAAAATTAGATATAGGTGTATCACATAATCTTAATATAGCTATATAGATCGAATCGATTATGAATTTACTACTACTACTATACATTAGAATAAAAAAAGAATCATTTCTCAATAAATGAAGCTTTTTTATAGAGAATTTATAAGAATAAGTTATAGAAGCTTTTTATTAATATTTGTAATAATATGGATATATAATTTTATTTGAAACATAAATATTTATTTTTACAGCTTTATTATTCTAGCTGTTTGACCTCTAGAATATACTCTAATCTTTATTATATTCTCTAAACAACTATTATTATTAAATATATTCACATCAATATAATATTTCGAAACCAAAATATCTTGAAATTTTTGATTTTGTTATATAAAATTAACTTTTTATATTCTCTATAAAGTCTTTTCTTTAATATAATAATTGTTTTTATAATAATATTATTCAACAACAAGCTTATGATTTTAGATTTTTTTTTAATTGTTTAATTCTTAATTGATATATCTAATGAATTTTTTAATAAATTCTAATAAATTATTTATAAGTGAAAAATAAAAAAGCAAAAAATAAGTATTTATATATTTGCTTTTAAAATTAATCATTTTAATCAAAATAATATTTCGAATATATGGAATATTATAAAAAAACAATTTGATATTTTTATATATAAAATTCAAAATAAATGTATAACTATTACAAATCTTATAATTTTATTCAAAAACTTTATTATTTTTTATAAAAATGTATTTAATATAATCTTCATAAAGAAATTTAGATGCTTTATAATTAATTTTATAATTCTTATTATTTTATAAATATTATAGTATTCTTTATACTTTTCAATATTTATATTCAATGCTCTATTCATATTACAATTATTATTAATTTAAAGATTTTAATAAAGATAATTAAACTCGATGATATAAATCATATCAAAAATGATGTATTTTTTTAGATTCAAAAATATATAATTCAAAAAAACCTTTTATATCTTTATATTTAAAAGAAATTTGATTTTGAATCATATTTGATATTAGAATTAAAGATTATCAAATATGAATCTTTTGTTCTAATTATTGAATCCTTTGTCGTTTATCTTTTAATAAAAATTTAGAGAAATCATCAAAAATCTTTTTTTAGGTGATGGATTCGTAGAAACTAAACTCAGCTTTTTTTGTACTTATGTTATATAATTATATATCTTTACAAATATACGGAATATGTAAATCGAGATATCCAAGCTTTCTTTTGATAGATCATAAATCACTACTGATATTGAAGTAAGATTGTTTTGATTTAATGAAAAATCTATAAGAGCTTTTCAATTTAATACACAATTTCAAAAGAAAAGAAAATTCAATTAAAAAAGAAATAATTAGATTAAAACAAATGACAGCTTGGAAACATTATTATTAGTTTGAAAATGAACCTTATAGTGATAATAAAATCTGTTTATTGAATTTAAAAAAAGCATATTTGAAAATCTGATTGAAGATATATTTATAAGCGAAGGTTATGATTTTTGAGGTACTATTGCCTTAGATATTTTTCAAAATCACTCTACATTGAAATTTGTATTAAAATTTATAAAAAGAATCTAGATTAAAGATCAAATAAGAAATTTAATAAAAAATCAAATACATATATTTAAAAGGAATTATAATGAATTTAAGAAATCTAAAAAATCTAAGAAATTTAAGAAATCTAAAAAATCTAAGAAATCTAAAAAATCCAAAAAATCTAAAAAATCCAAAAAATCTAAAAAATCTAAGAAATCTAAAAAATCTAAGAAATCTAAAAAATCTAAAAAATCCAAAAAATCTAAAAAATCTAAGAAATCTAAAAAATCTAAAAAATTTAAGAAATCTAAAAAATCTAAAAAATTTAAAAGATCTAAAAAATCTAAAAAATCTAAAAAATCTAAAAAATCTAATGAATCTAATAAATCTAATAAATCTAATAAATTTAATAAATTTCATAAATCTAATGAGAAAACTAGAAAGCTAATCTAAATTTAATACGAAAATGAAAACTTGAGCGTAGCGAGGATCCGGGGCTTGGGAGCTGGGCCCCAAATACATTATATTATATAAAGATAGAGAATCAGATTTATTATCATTAGGATTAATAGGATTAATAGGATTAATAGGATTAATAGGATTAATAGGATTAATAGGATTATTAGGATTATTACGATTATCAGGATTATCAGGATTGTTAGGATTATTAGGATTAGTATTATTATTATACTAGTACTAGGCGTCGGGGAGAAAGAATTTGAAGCCTACGAGTTCGTAGGGTTTCAAAATTAGTATAATCATTGAAAAGAAAAAAGAAATTCTATGAATTCGTAGTCTGAAAAGTTATATTACAGATCTAGCAGGTAGTAATAGTAATGGTATTGATTAATATTTATTAAGTTGATATAAGACGGATTTTGGAAATTATTTAAAAGATATAAGAATATATTAAGTTATAGATTTATTTATTATTTTGAAAAACAATTTTTATATACAAAAATCGAAATTCATCCAAATAATTCCTTTTTTAGGAATCAAAATAAGATCAATGAAACTAAGAATTCCAAAAAATTAGATTTAAATTTTAGAAATTGTAAATATATGTTTATATAAGATATAAATTGATTATAAAAGAACTTCTGTTCAATTTTTAATTATGGATGAAATCAAATCTAAAAGAGATAAAATTATATTTAAATAAAAAGAAAAAAAAATTTGATGAAATTTTTTTTAATATAAAATCAAATGATTATAAGGGATTTGATCAATATGAATAATTATAATATTGAAACAAAAATTGATTATAATTTTCTATTATTAATAAGAATAGAAATAAAAACAATCTTGAAAATATTTTTTAGATTAAATTAATAATTTTTAATATGATATTAGTTACTTAAAAGTCCTTTAGTAATCATAAAAATCTTTCGAATTAATATTTGAATATTTAAGTTTTTTGAAAATATATAGAGAAGCTTTGTATTCTATATATATAATTGAAATAAAATATAATATCTTTTTTAAAAAGTTTATTTTTTAAAAAAGGGTTATTATATAAACAAAATTTTATTTATTATATATATTTGAAAAGATAAATTATTATTTATTCTATTAAAACTATTTCATTTATTTTAAAATCATTCATGACAATCTTTATTTTATTATTGATCAATTTTAATAAAATTTCTAAATTCTAAATAGATTTATAAATATTAAGATTAATCAATTTATTAATAGTTTTTTTTAACATTTGTATATTACGAAAATTAATAAACTTGAATATTAAAAATTTATATGATATTTTGATAACTATAAAAGATTTATTGAAGAAATTAAATATATTATTATACGAATATCAAATTTTTGAGATATTATTGATCTGAAATAGAAAATATTGTTGATTCAATAAAGAAGTTTTAAAATATATATTTGATTTTTGTATAAATCTAATGATTTTCAGATTGAAAATATGTAAATATTATTAATCAAATCTAAATCAATACTTATTTACTTTTTATTTTGATATATTATGTATATCTATATTTAATAAACTTTTTTATTAATAGTTTATTCAAAACTATTTAAAAAGATTGAAATTTTATAAATAAAAAATGAAATTATTATTCTTTAAGATTGATAATTATGATAGCTTCCTTAATAGCCCAAGTGGGAATATGAAACAGTACCCCCACTGTATCCCCACGGGATACAATGTCTCAACTGTACTTTGATTGGGTATTATATACAATCCTGATATAGTGGAAGTACTGTTTGTATGGTTTGTGTATTGTCAAAGTACTATTCATATATTTCTATAGCTAGTTTTTGTAGCTAGCCATTGTAGTTAGCTTTTGTAGGCTCTAAAGCTAGTTCCATAGGGTTTATAGTATAGACCTAAAAAAAATTATAAAAAATTCTATTAGGCTTTTAGTATTGAATGCTTAGTAATTTTCTAAAGTGGGTTTAGATAAAAAAAAAAGCTATTATTTCAAAAAATATAAAAAATATAATTAAAAAATTCAATATAGCTTGATTACTGATCAACTTTTATATAGTCTTATTATTTATTATATAAGGGCTTTATTATAAATAGAATAAATTTTGTTAGTTCGAAATCATTATATGAATATAGTCTTATAAATACATAATTTATTGAATTTAAAGAATTTAAATTATATATATTAATTTCTGAAATAGTAATATAAATTGGATTTCAGGGGTATAAAACTAGTATTAAATAAAATACGATTTTTCTTATTTTTTTTATTAATATTATAAAATTTATTGTATTATTATTATATTAGAGTTTGAATAATATTATTATATTATATAATTAATTTAATATTAATTTTTATATAATTTAATTGAAAGGTTTTTTTCTCTAAGTCCCTGATTGGGTACAATACTAATACTATATAAGGGTTCGAATATAATATTAGTATTGTATAGAGGTTCGAATATGATACTAGTACTATTCAGTGATTCGAGTACAATACTAATAGCGTTCAGGGGTTCGAGTACCATTCAGCTTTTCGAATACCGTTCCGGTTTTCGAGTACAGTAGAAATACCACTAGTACAGTGGAAATACCACTCTATTAGTACTAGCACTGTACTTCCACTGTATTATCTCCTGGCTTGGCTTGTTAAGGTTTATTTATATTTTTTATTAGATTTGTTTTAAATTTTAAACAAAAATATTAACGCTATAATATAAAGTATATAATATTACAAAAAAAAATTTCTAAATTTTGAATTTTGGTTTTAGATTCTTATTTTTTTAATCAATAAAATTGTAATTTAATAAATTATAAGGAAAAAATATTTATTAATTAACTATATATAATAATACGAATTATAATTTTATTTGATATTACATGAATAAATAAAACATTTTTAGTTTAAAGAGAAAAAAAATTAAAATAATGCTCTGAATAGAAAATATACTTTTAATATTAAAATCGATATTTATAAAAAGAAATCCATATATCAGCCTTTTTAAAAGAGAATAATAAAGTTATAAATAATACATTAGATATGAAATGAAGTTTATTTCATTATTAAATTATATTTCTTTCTCATATATAGAAAAGATTAAAATAAATAATAACAATTTTATATAAAATCGAAATTAAAGAATTATAAACGATTTTTATAACATTAAAATTATAATTTAAAATTATTTAAATTTCAATAATTCTTATAAATGTATATTACTTGAAAATGAATTTTTAATAAAATCAAATTTCAAATAATTTTAGAATAAGTTATATTTTATTCTTTATTATAATGATTAATATAATAATAGGTTCTTTATTAATTACATAGAAAGATATAAGATTTCTTTTAAAAAAAATTTAAAAAAATTTAAAAAAGAAAATAATCTTTTAATTATATTTAAATAAATTAATTAATGAAAAAGAATTCGATTGATTTTTAAAGAGCCAAAAATTAATTTTATTTGATTATTCTTTTCAATAATATTTGTTTTAAACATAAACCGAAAATAGTTTGAGTATTTATAATAATTATAATAATCTTTAATTTTTAAATGGAAGGAGTTTTTATGTTATAAATAAAATAAATTATTAGATTTATACTAATTCTTTTGAAATAAGTTTTTTTATATTATAAATTCACAATATCGTTGATTAATATAATTTAGGGTTAAATAATAGACTTCTTTTTTTAATTTTTTGAAATATGGAATATAAATATGATTAATTATTAAAAATAAAAAAAGAATTTGTTATTCTTATCAATTTTCAACAGAATAATTGTTTCAATATACTTTTAAATTTATAAGAGAAAATGAAGTATTAGATAATGATTTTAAAAATTTTAAAAAAACTTATGATTAATTAATAAACCTTAAATATTTATATAATACTATAATTGATGTTCATTAAAACATTAAAAATCTTAGTAATATTACATTTAATTTTTTCTTTTATCAAAACAAATTCAATCTATTTTAAAATACTTTATTTACTCTGATTTTGAAAAATCCATAATTAAAATTATTAAGAATATTAAAATAATGAAAGAGTTTTTAATATATCAAATCCTTGAATTGATCAAGAATATAGTATTTAATATTTATAAGACTTTTTATAAATTATATTTATTATAAAGTGAATTATAAGTATTATTAAATATAAAAGTAATAGCTTAGTTTACAATTATAAACGAAATTACTAGTATATTAATTAAAAAAAGAGTTTTAATACTTCTTATAGATTACTATTAAAAAACAAAAATATAAGATTAGTTAAATAAAATCAAGAATTTATATTTCATTAGCTACTTATTGACTATCCATAATATAGTCAACCACCTATAAGTAATTAATAGCATCAACTCTGACCTACAACAACCCTAACACAATAAAATTATTTTATAAATCAATAATAAATCAATCATATATTCAATTAAAAAAATAAAAAGATCAAATTATTTATTAAAATAATCTCAATATAATTATTAAAAACGATTATTTTAATAATATTAATAAAAATATAAATTTGAAATTAGATTTTATTCTAGTATATTTAGCACTTCAAAATTAAAAAAAAATACTTCTATCCTCTCTATAAACCAAACTCAACAAAAAAATATCATATTTTATTACATTATAAACTATTAAAAACTACAATAACAACCCTCAATCAATTATATATTATTGGAAATTCAATCCTTAATTAAAAGATCAATCAGAACTACAATTTATACTAAAATTTAATATCATATATTATATAATTGATTTACTATTAATTTATAAAAAGAATTTCATTATATCAGAATCACGACAGATCAGAGTTAGTGCTACCGACCACCTTAGGGTGGTCGGTAGAATTTTTCTAATAGCCGGCAAGTATTTCCGATTCTAATATTAAATATAATTTACAATGAAATTCCTTTTTAATATAAAATTACACAAGGTTTGTTTGGATGATATATTATATAAATAAAAAGAATATACTGTATTTAATATGATTTATATTACTGAATTTAATTATTTTTATAAAAGTTTTAAAGCTAATAATGTTGGAATACGTGAATAAATCATATACTAACCCTTTACCGCCGTACGAAGTGTGTATATAGGGTAGAACATATATATAGCGTAGCAATGCCCTCCTCGTACGAAGAGGGCAGACAAGATAATACTATATCATTTTAACCCTATCAATACCTTTCTAAGTCTATTCAACAAATAACCTTAATAATTAAAGTAGAAATACAGAACGATACCCTCATTATACCCCTACAAAATATAGTATCTGAATTATATTTTCAATTGAATATTATATACTATTTTAATATAATAGAAGTACTATTTAGACTTAATATACTGTCAAAATATTACTCGCTAAACTCTATAATTAATCTTTATATGCCCTGAAATTATAAGCTCAAACCCCTATAAGCCCTATGATATAAGCCTAAAAAAAATCAAAAAATCAATAGTATTAAATACCTAACAATCTTTTAAAATGAATTCAAAAAACACCTATTATATAAAAAAAGATAAAAATAAAACTAAAAAATCTAATATAACTCAATTACTAATTAATTTTTATATAATCTCGTTATTTTGAATATTGAAACTTTATTTTGAATATATCTAATTTTATTAATTCGAAATCATTATATCAATATAGTCTTATGAATATATAATTTTTAAAGATTCAATAATATAAATTGTATATATTAATCCTTGAAATAATATTATAAACTAAATTTCAGGAGTATGAAACTAGGATTAAATAAAACACGATTTCTTTATACTTTTTCTATTAATATTATTAAATGTATTATATTATTATTATACAAGAGTTTTAATAATAATATTATATTATATAATTAATTTAGTATCAATTTTAATATTGTTTTATTGAAAGCTTTTTCTCTCTAGGTCCCTAATTGAGTACTGTATAGAGGTTTAGGTATGGTACTAGTACTGTTCGAGTACTATCCAGGAGTTCGAGTACCGTTCAGGGGTTCGGGAACTGTAGAAGTACTACTAGAACTATATTAGCACCGTATTTCCACTGTATTATTTCCCAGCTTGTCCCGTTAAGGCATAAAAATAGTATAAATAAAAAATTAAATATAAATTTTAAAAAAGATAAAGAGAATTATAATATTAATAAAAATAAAAATAATTAAAAAACGAATTATAAAACTGATAAATTTCTTTATAAAACTTATATTAAATATATTTATATAAAATATTATAAGAATATTAAAGAAGATTATAAGATTTATAATAATTATAAATTCATTTATTTATATTATATTTAAGAATATTAGATTACCTTTTAATAATATTTAATATACTCGAAACATTATTTTGATTATAATAATTAGTTTAAAAAAAGATCTTTGAATATTTATTCTATCTCTTTTTCTTTCAATTATATAAAATTAATTAAAAATTAATTGAAGATTGTAAATTTAATAGATGTATAAATCTAGAATTTAATAATCGTAAAAAATAATCCGGAATTATAAATCTATTGTTTAATAATATTATTATAAAAATAATTATTATATTTGATAAATTTTTTTATGAAGAATATAGAAAATCAATTCTGTATGATAAAATCGAAAATATAAAGATCTCTTGATTTTGGAATATTATATTAATCTGTTATAATATACGGTAAGTATATTTAATAACTCTTATTAATCTATTAAGCGATTATAATAATTAGAAAGTGGAGTAAGTAATTATATTATTAAACTACGAATATAGATTCGACAAGGCTTAATCAGACTATTATATAAATTTTCAAATTTTGTAGATTTATATTTTATAGCTTTCTATAACTCAATATAAGTATCCTGTAAATCACTTTTTTTTCAATTTTATTATTAATATAGATTATTCAACAATATTCGCATTCTGTAAATACTTATTTAGACCTATATTGCTAACGAGTGTAGGTCTATATCGCCTAATAAATCAATTCGAACAGGCCCTTGGTATTAACCAAATCTCTTAAAATTATTTAATTTTATATCAATATTTATTATTATTAAAGATATTCATGTTTTACTTTCAGTTAGATTTTATTTTTCTCTTGTTTAATATAAATAGTAGTTAGGGATATAGTAAAGCTCTTTTCGATATTGATATACTTTATATAGATATATACCTTTATAATATTACATTTATTTGTTTTTAATAATTATATCTAACTTTTCGAAATCTTAAATGTTATTAGTCTTATTTTAATTTATAAGGAAGGAGTTATTCAAATAAATGCTGATTCTTATATGTATCGATTGTTTTTTAAGATATTAAATAAATCTATATTTTAATACATCCCTTATTCCTGAAAAGATTCCTAGGATGAGCCTTATACTAGCTTAATGAATTTTAATAAATACTACTATTACTATTATTACTAATATTAATTTTTAATTATCCAAAAAGGAAAATCTCAGATTTTTTAAAAAAGATAAACTTATCTTAGTATTCTTTATATTTAAATAGAATTTTGCTTACTCGAAAAATTCTAAATAATTTATAAATAGACTAAAGGTACCGTATAGGAAAAGCGGGGTTTTTAGGATCGATATACAACTAATTAAATTAATACATCTGTTATACAACCATTTAAAAATTTAAATCCGTTTCCAATCAGATTTAAATTAAAACTATCGTTTTTAATATTCTAAAGTGAATTAGTATAGTTAAAGCTAATAAATGTTTCAAAACAATAAGTAGTTAGATAAATTAAAGCTAATACAGGGATTATCCAATATACCTTAGATTTAAGGCTTAAACCTGGACACATCCTTACATAATCCCTTTTCCCCCTGTCAATCTAATTAATATTGATAAATACGCTAGCAAATACTCCGATAAATATATAAAATTTATATACAAAGAACTCGCTATTGCTATAGAACTACAAATTCAATACATTTTGAAAATCTGAATTTAGAATAATTCGAATTAGCTAAAGTTTAGTCTGGTGGCATCGAGTATGGTTCTACAGGGGGGATGGGTGGAATATATAATTGATTGAACTCCTAGTATTAGAACTCTGAATAGCTTCCATTCCAACTTTCAAGATTACTAAGCAATACATCCATTCTACAACCCTTCTACAACCATTAAAAGCTCTACAACTATCTAATTATATCCGATTTAAACATTTATTCGAAAGAATTACAGCCTAAATTAAAATCACAAAAAGTAAACTCGTCAATTGCAATACGGTTAAATATCCGATATAGAACCGATCTAAATTGCCCTAATTCCCTACAAGGTAATACCTATATCATTAACGTTAAAGGTTAAGTTATTTATAAAATAAGTTTATTTAACTTCAAATTAATCACTTGATTATAATATCAAGAAAGATCAAGATTAAACTCCTTATATTAGAAAAATCAAATTATTTCTTTTATAGTTTATTAAAGAATTTATATTAACACCTTAACGGAACAAGCTGGGATATAATACGGTGGAAACACAGTACTAGTACTAATAAAGTAGTATTTCTACCATACTAGTGATACTTCTACAATTCCCGAACCCTTGAACAATACTCGAATAATATTAATACTATACTCAAACCCCTAAACAATACTTAAACCCCTGAACAATACTCGAACAGGACTAGTATCATACTCGAACCCCTGAATGGTACTAGTACCGTACCCAATTAGGAATTTAGAGAAAAAAAGCTTTCAATTAAATTAAATTAATATTAATATTGAACTGATTATATAATATAATGATATTTTTAAAACTCTAATAGAATAATAATATAATCGACTTTCTAATATTAATATAAAAAGTAAGAAAATTAAATTTTTATTTAATATCAAGTTTATATCTTTGAAATTCGATTTATAATACAATTTCAGGGATTAATATATATGATTTAAATTATTGAAATTTTAAAGATTATATATTTATAAGATTATATTTATATAATGGTTTCGGATTAATAAAATTTATTATATTTATACTAAAGCTTTAATATATTAAATAATAAGAATATATAAAAATTGATTAGTAATCAAGCTATATTATATTTATTAATTAAATTTCTTAATTTTTTTGAATAGTAGCTTTGTTTTTATTTAGATTTACTTTAGAGATTACTAAGTATTTAATACTGGAAGTTTATTAAAAAATTCTTTTTAGGCCTATATTATAAACCCTATAAAAACTAGTTTTGGAGTTTATAAGGGCTAGTTATAGGGGTTTAAGCCTATAGTTTCAAGATCTACAGGGATTAGCTACAGAAGTGATATAGGGATTAGCGAATGATACTTTGATGGTGTGCGAATTGTATTTTTATTGTATCAGAGTAGTATATAGTATTTAATCAGGAGTACAGTTCAGATACCGTATCCCGTGGGGGTACGGTGGGGGTACCGTTCCATATTTCCACTTGGGCTATTAAGGTAGAAATTTCAAGAAGAATAGATTTATTAAATGTTAATAAAGTTATGTAAAAAAATTAAACAAAGTTTATATTTATATCACTTCTTAAGGTATATTTTTAGTTATTTAATAATTTTAAAGATTTCCAATAAAACAAATATACATTAAACAATCAATAAACTACTATTATTCAGCAATTCTAATACTGTTAATTTTGGAAAACATATATAATATAAGCATGATTCAGAAATCAATTTTGTTTTCTTTTTAATTCTGATATTTTTATTATAGAGAATTTAAAAAAGGATTACAATTTGAAAAATCCTTTCCGATTACGTAGGTAAACAAAAAACAGATACCTAGGTAATAATTAAAAACTCAAATATAACCTTGATCTTAATCAATTAAAGAGAAATCTTATTATGAAGAAATTCTCTATCTTTCTAAAATACTTTAAAGAAGTTTTTCTATTCCTAACAAACCTTCTAAAATAATAAAAATATTATAACTTAAGAGTTTTGATATCAGAAAATTGATATGAAGAAATAGAATAGCTTTGATAAAACTAGTGTATAATAAATGAAGACTTTCAATATATATTTCCTTATAAGTGAGTTATGTATTTTAAAAGGATATTGTATTTATAGAAAAAGAGTAACTAAATGAAGGGAGGTGGCAATAACATTTCAGATCTATTTTCCTGAAAAATTATCTTAAGAATGATATTTTTCATAAGATATATTTTTATGAATATTTATCAAAGTTTGTTAAAAAGTGTAAAGAAAAAAAGGAAATTGAATATAACAATCCTAATTATTTCATTCCAATAAATTTTAATTTCTAATTAAAGCAAAGGTTTTTATAAAAAGTAAATTTATAAAAATCTTTTTCAAAAACATATCCTGAAAAATGATATGAAGTTATTTAATTTATATCAAATATATAATATAAAACGATCAAACATAACAGAATGGAATAAAATATTCAATCTAGTAAATCTAATATCTAGATACAGTAGCCGCGCACAGTTGAACAGTTCGTTGGCTTCAAAAATCATATCAAAAATAGTCATTTTGCTCTATTTATATAAATAAAAATAAAATATTTAGAACTATCAAAATTAATCAGGACTTTAAGTATAGTTTTATTACATAATGAACTATTCAGAATTCATAATTTTCTTCATTTTATAATATAAGAATATTATTATTTATAAAATTGAATCTAAATCAAAAGAAAACTTCTTGATTTTCGCTTATTTTATTTATAAATTTCAACATTTTCAAATTATACTAACTTTCTATTTAGATTTTATAATAAATAAAAATCTCAAAATAAACTATTTGATTTTTATTAAATTTCCATTGAAAATGAATAGAATTATATAATATTTATTAAATAAAATCTATATTATTATTGAGAAATGTGTTGGTAATTTATATGAGTTTTGATGTGATGTTGATGTTCGGCAAACAGCTGTGCTCTAGTACTGTAACCTTAATAAAACAAGCTGGGATATGATATAATGGAAATGTAATATTAGTATAATTCTAATAGTTTTTTCCAATTCTTATAATTCTAAATAATATTCCAAAAATTAACTAATATCAATACTAATAAAGTAATACTTCTATTTCTGAACAGTGGTTCAATAATGTTAATATTATATTCCAAACTCTATATAATATTTGAACGTCTCAATACTATTAATATTATACCTAGTCAGTCAGGAATCTAAAGAAAAAAAGCTTCTAATCAAATTGTACTAAAATCATTGTTTATTCAATTACATAATAGAACAATATTATTGAAACTTGGATAGAAGATGATTATTATGAATTCTATTATATTAAAAAAAGGAATAAAGATTGTATTTAATTAAATATTAATTTTATATTTTTAAAAATCGATTGATATATTTTATCTGAATCATGTCATTCAAAAATTTCTATATTTGAAAGATTATATTTATATAATAACTTCAAATTGGAAAATTTTGTTGTATTTATAATAGAACCTTAATATAATAAATTATAATACAATATAAAAATTGATTAGTCAATAAGCTATATTAGATTTTTCAAACGTATTTGTTTTTTTTTTTAAAATAATTGCTTTTTTTGCCTCAATATATTTTAAAGACCATTAAGCTTTTAATAATATTATAGACCTATTAGATTTTTCAGATTTTTTCAAGATTTATATTAAAAGATAACTATAAGGCTCATAAAAACTACCGTATAGGGAATGGGGGTCATATATAATGGTTGGACTATCTCTGTAATATAGAATCTGTTGTACATTGGATATAATTATTGAAACGAATATGTAATGGATATAAAGTTGAAGTTGTTATAATCTCCTAATCCAGAATAAATTAATCTAATTGAAGCTAATAGCAGGTTGAAATGCGAAGTAGTTGAATAATAAGAATGATTATAGGGATTAAACTGATATACCTTAGATTTAAGATTCAAATCTAATTATATCTAAACTCTTTTTTTTTGAATCAATTACTATGTAATATTAACAGAGGTAATATACAAAAGTTATACTAAGCTAATAATACTTATTTATTATTGTTCTAGAGTTTCAGAATTAATGCATTTCAGATTTTTTGAAATTAGAATAATTCAAATTAGCAAAAGTTCATTCTGGTGATATTATACGAGTTATAGGGGGGGTATGATAATCAATATATAATTGATAATTAATTCGACTCCTTTTATTTTATTATTTTAAATAACTTCAAGTTTAGATATTAGTTAATATTTAACATTTCAAGAATTGTATTTGTTTTATATTTGTAGAATCTATTATATTTATGGGTTTTCTGTATTTGTTGTAGTATTTAATCGATTGCTTGATAGTTTTTTTTAAATCGAATAAAAGTATTGAATTAATGATATAGTGGTTCTATATCCATTATACTATGGATGTTAATACCCCCTATTTCCTTTTAGGTAGCTATAAGAATTTAAGTCTATAATTTCAAGTTCTATAAAAATTAACAAATACTACTTTAATAATATATAAAGTATAAATATATTTCTATTATATTGAAATAATAAAGAATATCCAATCAAAAAGATAATTCAAATGTCGTATCCTATAGAAATACAATAAAAATATTATTCTATATATATTTCCATTTGTATTGTTAAGGAAGCCCTGAAATAAATAAAATCGTTTAACTGAAATAAAATCTATTAAATCTATCAAATCTATTAAATCTATTAAATCTATCAAATCTATCAAATCTATCAAATCTATCAAATCTATCAAATCTATCAAATCTATCAAATCTATCAAATCTATCAAATCTATCAAATCTATCAAATCTATCAAATCTATCAAATCTATCAAATCTATCAAATCTGTCAAATCTATCAAATCTATCAAATCTATCAAATCTATCAAATCTGTAAAATCTACAAAATCTATAAAATCTATGAAATCTAAATCTATTCAATCTATTAAATTCAATAAATTTAATAAATTTAATAAATCTAACGAAGATTCAAATTTGAATATTATAAAGATTGAGGGCTTGAGGGCTGGTGTTTATATTATTAGGTACCTAGTATTATTACAATAATATTAGCAATAGTAATATTGATTTTTGTTGAGCATACACAAATTTAGGATCTATATTGTATGATATATTTTTCTATAAAAAATACAAATATATTAAGCAAAAGGTTTTAAGATTAAAATAATAGAATTATCATAAGAAAGGTCTTTTATTTATATTAAGCTTTCTGAATATTCAGAAATTTATTAATATATAGCATTTCAAAATCTTCACAATAATTAATAAAAAAAGACAGAATTTTTTTTTTCATAAATCCGGAGTTTAGAAGAATGATTTTTTCCAAATAGTTAATCAATATTAACATTATTAATATTAATATTATCCATATCATATTGAAAATTAGAAAAAAAGAATTGAAAATTCACAACTTAGTAGGATTTCAAATTTTTTATAATATTAAATACAAAAAAAAAAATTCTATGAATCTATGGTTTGAAAAATTCTATTTTTTTAATGATTAGTATTTTTATTAATTAAAGAATCTTACAACTAGATAAATATTAAAAGTTCTTAATTTAAGGATATTCAAAATTATATTAATAATTTTTTGGAATTATTTCAGAGTTATTTTTATTGATAAATATAATATCATTATTTTTATACTGAAGAATAATTGATTATTTATCACCGTCTCTTTTGAATAAATTATGATGATAAATATCTGTGAAAAATAAATCACAATCAATATTATTAAGATATAATAGGTATATGTCTTTTTGATTACAATGATAAATATAAAAAATATTTCAGAATGTTACTTAAATAGAAAAGCTGTATCTTTTTATTTCAGATTATATTTGATTTTAATATATTTTCATTAATATTAAAAAACTTCTTAAAAAGAACTAAAATGCTTTAATAAATGAAATAATTTAAATGATTTAATTAATAATTTCATTTATTTTGTAGTTGAAGAATTTAACTAGAATTGAAAAATAAATTTTCATTTATGTAAAAGTTGTATTAAAAGCAATTATTATTTTATTAATAGGATTTTTCCTGGTTTATAATCAAATCAAATTTCAATTAAAATTAAAATATCTTATTGAAATTTGGTTCTCAGTGTTCATATAATATATACATATTATATAATTATATTTTTGTATCTATATTCTAAATTATAATGAATTTTCGATTTTCAAACAAGCCAAAAAATTAGTATTGATTTCAAAATTTAGTACCTTAATGGCCCAAGTGGGAATACGGAACGGTACCCCCACCGTACCCCCACGGGATACGGTGTCTGAACTGTACTCCTGATTGGGTACCGTATTTAATCCTGGTACGGTGGAAGTATTGTTCGGGCTTGGTGCACCGTTAAAGTACCACTCGCTAATCCCTGTAGCTAGCCCCTGTAAGCCCTATAGCAAGCCCCTGTAGGCCCTGAAACTATAGGCTCAAACCCCTGTAGCTAGCCCCTGTAAGCCCCAAAGCTAACTCTTATAGAACTTATAATACCGATCTAAAAAAAATAAAAATAAACTTTTATTAGGCTTTCAATATTGAATGCTTAGTAATCTTTTAAAGTGGGTTTAAACAAAAAAAAGCTATTATTCGAAAAAATATAAAAAATATAATTAAAAAACCTAATATAAATTGATTACTAATCAACTTTTAGATAATATTATTATTTATTATATTAGGGCTTTATTTTAAATATAATAAATTCTATAAATTCGAAATCATTATATGAATATGGTTTTATAAATATTTAATTTATTGAATTCTAATAATTTAAATTATATATATTAATCCCCGAAATAGTAATATAAATCGAATTTCAGGGGTATGAAACTAGTATTCAATGAAATACGATTTTTTTTACTTTTTTTATTAATATCATAAAATTTATTATATTATTATTATATTAGAGTTTTAATATTATTATTATATTATATAATTAATTTAATATTAATTTTAATATAATTTGACTAAAAGCTTTTTTCTCTAAGTCCTTAATTGGGTACGGTATTAGTACTATACAGGGGTTCGAGTATTGTATTAGTATTGTATAGGGTTTCGAGTACTGTACTAGTATTGTATAGGGTTTCGAATACGGTATTAGTACTGTTCGAGTACTGTTTAGGGGTTTGAGTATTGTACTAATACCGTATAGGGTTTCGAATACTGTACTAATACTGTACAGGGTTTCGAATACAATACTAGCACCGTTCGAGTACTATTCAGAGGTTCGAGTACCGTTCAGGGTCCAGGAACCATGGAAATACCACTCCATTAGTACTAGTACCGTACTTCCACCGTATTATCTCCCAGCTTATTCCGTTAAGGTAATTTCATTTTTTTTTTCAGATTCTAATTTTTTGAAACAATTTTATGTAACTAAATACTCAAGAAAATCTGATCATTTTTTAGTATATGATATATCAGGAAAAAAAATAAGCAATAGTAGATTTTAAATGTACATAGTAATATTTATAGATTCTTTATTTAAAAATATTTACCATTTACTTGAATCTTGAATTTATTTTTCCGATTATTTTTTCATCCATAGTATTTATGATTCTATATTAAATACAATATCAATTCATTTGATATTTATATAATGATATCTAAAAAAAATTATTGTATATTTTATTTTTATTAAAATATCATATAAATCGTTGAAATCAAAATCTTTTAATTTTATAGATATTCAAGAATTGAAAAATATTATATTATCAATAAATTTATCATTCTTGATTCTAGGTTTATTGTCTTAATAGTCTTATCATTCAAAAAAATATACATATATTTATATATATACAAAAATTAAAACTTTTATTTAATAAAATGCAACTTAAACAATTTCATCAATTATAATAAATTATAACTTCCTTCATATTATAATATAACATAAAATTCCGAACTTTTTTGCAAGATTTTTTAAAGAAATAATTTCAATTGATTAATCAAAACTAATCTGAATTAGGTAAAGAAAAAAAGAAAAAAAGGAAAAAGCTATGATTTTATACAAAAAACTAAAGGGTTTTGTATTATATGGTTTTAATAATACTGATTCCAAAATTAGAGTTTTAAAAAATTAAAGTTTATATAATCATTTGAAAAGGGTAATAGAAATTTATATCGATTTTAATAATAAAATTATTAATAAAAGTCATTTCAATATTGTGATTTTATTTTTTGATTATACGATTAACAATCCAATGTAACAATAACCCACTCAAATCTAAATAAATTTGCAAAAGGTAATATGATAAAATAAATAGATTTTATTCATAAACTTTCAAGAAAAAATCTTTCTTAAGTTTTCATAATTACAAATAAAATTATATTATATTTTTCCTAAAAAAAGAGAGATCCTAAAACTTGCAAATACCTAGTATCTATTAACTCGTTAAAAATTTAATATATATTTTGAAATTTGTAATTGAGAAAATAAATGGGATTATAAGAAAGCTTTGTTTCAATTTAAGATTTTCTCGAAAGGAAATCTTAAAATATATAATAAATAATATCTTGCTTATATAAGAAGACTTTCTTTTATGTTAAATTCATATAAAATAATGTTATGTTATACCTTAATATATAAACAGAAAGAGTATTATTACAATATTTTTATAGTTAATAATATTCAATCGTAATATAATATATGAATTATATTTTTATTCAAGTTTTATATGTATATCATATCAGGACATTATTCGTTAACTTCTATAACTACAATCTATAGATTCCGTAATTGATTTATACAGGATCTATAATATAAATCCAAAAAATGACTTGAAAAAATAATTAATAGATTCATAATATCAAATGATCAATATTTAAGATGAATCTGAATCAAAAAAACTATATTTTAAGAGAAAAAGAAAAGTATATTTAAAATCTAATAAGAGTTGATTTGGGATAAGATTTGATTATTAATTGAATTTTATACAAGAATGTTGTTTACCTATTATATTACGACTCTTTTAGAAATATAATGAAATTTGTAAGTTCAAAGTCATTTTGAAAATATGATTTTAAAGATATATTTCTTAGAAAGTTCGATTTTTTATTATTATGTATATTGATTCCTAAAATTAAAACATATATTAATGTTTATAGATATCAAATCATTATCAAGAAATTTTTTTTGATATTATAAAATTTATTATGTTATTTTTAAATATTGTAATTAATGAATTTTCAAATATGATAAACTTTGAATAAAAGCAATTTTTGAAATTACAATTGAATGCAATATTGATAATATTATTTAGAGATTCAAATGTTCATTAGAAATTGAAGTATTATTGAAAAAAAAAACACTATAGAAGTATTATTTTATTAATACTAATATTATATATAACTCAGAAAATATAGGAACACTATGTTATTAATATTAGTATAATATTTCTGTTGTATTATATATTCATCTATTTTATTAAAATGTTTCTATTATATTATAAACAAACAAGGATTCCATGTAGTAATATAAGGAATTCGAATATAAATATTTAATTGAAATATTTATATAATTTTTTATAAAATATAATAATGATAATGTTGTTGATTTTATTTAATAGATATAGATTTAGGATCTACATTCTATAATGTTTACAAATATCTACCTAGG